>NC_057811.1:279400437-279404082 GCF_018294505.1 Triticum aestivum
GCGGTAGCATAAATAAGATGATCCCTCACTAAAATTTCAAGAGACGTGTTCCCCCTAACTGTGCACTGTTGCGAAGGTTCGTTGTTTCGAAGCACCACGTGATGATCGGGTGTGATAGATTCTAACGTTCGAATACAACGGGTGTTGACGAGCCTAGCATGTACAGACATGGCCTCGGAACACATGCGAAACACTTAGGTTGACTTGACGAGCCTAGCATGTGCAGACATAGCCTCGGAACACAAGAGACCGAAAGGTCGAACATGAGTCGTATAGTAGATACGATCAACATGGAGATGTTCACTGATGATGACTAGTCCGTCTCACGTGATGATCGGACACGGCCTAGTTTGACTCGGATCATGTATCACTTAGATGACTAGAGGGATGTCTATCTGAGTGGGAGTTCAATAATCAGATGAACTTCATTATCATGAACATAGTCAAAAGGTCTTTGCAAATTATGTCATACGCTTTAGTTCTACTGTTTAAGATATGTTCCTAGAGAAAAATTTAGTTGAAAGTTGGTAGTAGCAATTATGCAGACTGGGTCCGTAAACTGAGGATTGTCCTCATTGCTGCACAGAAGGCTTATGTCCTTAATGCACCGCTCGGTGTGCTGAACCTCAGCGTCGTCTGTAGATGTTGCGGAACATCTGACATACACGTTTTGATAACTACGTGATAGTTCAGTGCGTAATGCTAACGGTTTAGAATTGTGGCACCAAAGACGTTTTTGAAACGTCGCAGAACATATGAGATGTTCCGAAGACTGAAATCGGGATTGCAGACTAGTGCCCACGTCAAGAGGTATGAGACCTCTGACAAGTTTCTTAAGCCTGCAAACTAAGGGAGAAAAGCTCAATCGTTGAGCATGTGCTCAGATTGTCTGAGTGCTACAATCACTTGAATCGAGTGGGAGTTAATCTTCCAGATGAGATAGTGATGGTTCTCCATAATCACTGCCACCAAGCTATTAGAGCTTGGTGATGAACTATAAATATCAAGGATAGATGATGATCCTTGAGCAACTCGCGATGTTTGACACCGCGAAAGTAGAAATCAAGAAGGAGCATCAATTGTTGATGGTTAGTAAAACCACTAGTTTCTAGAAGGGCAAGGGCAAAAGGGATACTTCATGAAACAGCAAATCGTTTGCTGCTCTAGTGAAGAATCCCAAGGTTGAACCCAAACCCGAGACTAAGTGCTTCTGTAATGAGGGGAACGGTCACTGAAGCAGTACTACCCTAGATACTTGGTAGATGAGAAGGCGGGCAAGGTCGACAGAAGTATATTAGATATACGTTATATGAATGTGTACTTTACTAGTACTCCTAGCAGCACCAGGGTATTAGATACCGGTTCGGTTGCTAAGTGTTAGTAACTCGAAATAAAAGCTGCGGAATAAACGGAGACTAGCTAAAGGTGAGATGACGATATGTGTTGGAAGTGTTTCCAAGGTTGATGTGATCAAGCGTCGCATGCTCCCTCTACCATCGAGATTTGGTGTTTGCATTGAGCATGATTGGATTATGTTTATCGCAATACGGTTATTCATTTAAGGAGAATAATGGTTACTCTGTTTATTTGAATAATACCTTCAATGGTCTTGCACCTAAAATGAATCTTGGTCGTAGTGATACACATGTTCATGCCAAAAGTAATGATAGTACCACATACTTGTGGCACTGCTATTTGAGTCATATTCGGATAAAACGCATGAAGAAGCTCCATGTAGATGGATCTTTGGACTCACTCGTTTTTGAAAAGATTGAGACATGAGAACCATGTCTATTGGTATATATGCATGAAGAAACTCCATGCAGATGGATCGTTTGGACTCACTTGATTTTGAATCACTTGAGACATTCAAATCATACCACATGGGCAAGATGACTGAAAGGCCTCGTTTTCAGTAAGATGGAACAAGAGAGCAACTTGTTCGAAGTAATACATTTGATGTATGCAGTCCAATGAGTGCTGAGGCACGCAGTGGATATCGATATGATTCACAGATGATTTGAGTAGATGCTGAGTGTATTTACTTGATGAAACACAAGTCTGAATTATTGAAAGGTTTAAGTAATTTCAGGGAATTGTATACGGGATTGATTGAATCCCCGGCATCGTGGTTCATCCGATGAGATCATCGTGGAACATGTGGGAGCCAACATGGGTATCCAGATCCCGCTGTTGGTTATTGACCGGAGAACGTCTCGGTCATGTCTGCATGGTTCCCGAACCCGTAGGGTCTACACACTTAAGGTTCGATGACGCTAGGGTTATAGGGAAAGTATGTACGTGGTTACCGAATGTTGTTCGGAGTCCCGGATGAGATCCCGGACGTCACGAGGAGTTCCGGAATGGTCCGGAGGTAAAGATTTATA
This sequence comes from Triticum aestivum, assembly GCF_018294505.1. Lineage (NCBI taxonomy): Eukaryota > Viridiplantae > Streptophyta > Magnoliopsida > Poales > Poaceae > Triticum > Triticum aestivum. The sequence continues at coordinate 279,402,825 of NC_057811.1, forward strand.
TATGGGAAGTCCTGTTTTGGTCACTGGAAAAGTTTTGGGTGATATCGGTAATGTACCGGGACCACCGGGAGGGTCCCGGGGGTCCACTAGGTGGGGCCACCGGCCCCAGAGGGCTGCGTGGGCCAAGTGTGGGAGGGGACCAGCCCATGCGCCCCCCACAAGAGGCCCAGGGCGCAGGAAAAGGGGGAAACCCAAGTCTCAGATGGGCCTAAGGCCCATCTAGAGGGGCGCCCCCCTCTCTCCACCCCTTGGCCGCCCCCAAGCCCCATCTAGGTCTGGCCGCACCCCTTGGGGGGGGGTACCCTAGATGGGGGCGCAGCCCTCCCCCTCCCCTATATATATTGGGGTTTTGGGGCTGCCATACACACGAGAACAGATCTCCCTCATGGCGCAGCCCTACCCCTCTTCGTCCTCCTCTCCCGCGGTGCTTGGCGAAGCCTTGCGGGATTGCCACGCTCCTCCATCACCACCATGCCGTCGTGCTGCTGCTAGACGGAGTCTTCCCCAACCTCTCCCTCTCTCCTTGCTGGATCAAGGCGTGGGAGACGTCACCGGGTTGCACGTGTGTTGAACACGGAGGCACCGTTCTTCGGTGCTTAGATCGGAATCAACCGCGATCTGAATCGCTACGAGTACGACTCCTTCATCTGCGTTCTTGCAACGCTTCCGCATCGCGATCTACAAGGGTATGTAGATGCACTCCCCTTCCCCTCGTTGCTACATTACTCCATAGATTGATCTTGGTGATGCGTAGAAAATTTTGAATTTCTGCTACGTTCCCCAATAGTGGCATCATGAGCTAGGTCTATGCGTAGTTTCTATGCACGAGTAGAACACAAAGTAGTTGTGGGCGTAGATGTTGCCAATTCTTCTTGCCGCTACTAGTCTTATCTTGTTTCGGCGGCATTGTGGGATGAAGCGGCCCGGACCGACCTTACACGTATGCTTATGTGAGACAGGTTCCACCGACTGACATGCACTAGTTGCATAAGGTCGCTAGCGGGTGTCTGTCTCTCCCACTTTAGTCGGAACGGATTCGATGAAAAGGGTCCTTATGAAGGGTAAATAGAAATTGGCATATCACGTTGTGGTTTTACGTAGGTAAGAAACGTTCTTGCTAGAAACCTATACAAGCCACGTAAAAAACTTGCAACAACAATTAGAGGACGTCTAACTTGTTTTTGCAGCATGTGCTATGTGATGTGATATGGCCAGAAGATGTGATGAATGATATATGTGATGTATGAGATTGATCATA
>NC_057811.1:279404092-279404578 GCF_018294505.1 Triticum aestivum
GCGGTAGCATAAATAAGATGATCCCTCACTAAAATTTCAAGAGACGTGTTCCCCCTAACTGTGCACTGTTGCGAAGGTTCGTTGTTTCGAAGCACCACGTGATGATCGGGTGTGATAGATTCTAACGTTCGAATACAACGGGTGTTGACGAGCCTAGCATGTACAGACATGGCCTCGGAACACATGCGAAACACTTAGGTTGACTTGACGAGCCTAGCATGTGCAGACATAGCCTCGGAACACAAGAGACCGAAAGGTCGAACATGAGTCGTATAGTAGATACGATCAACATGGAGATGTTCACTGATGATGACTAGTCCGTCTCACGTGATGATCGGACACGGCCTAGTTTGACTCGGATCATGTATCACTTAGATGACTAGAGGGATGTCTATCTGAGTGGGAGTTCAATAATCAGATGAACTTCATTATCATGAACATAGTCAAAAGGTCTTTGCAAATTATGTCATACGCTTTAGTTCTACT
>NC_057811.1:279404588-279405068 GCF_018294505.1 Triticum aestivum
AAACCTATACAAGCCACGTAAAAAACTTGCAACAACAATTAGAGGACGTCTAACTTGTTTTTGCAGCATGTGCTATGTGATGTGATATGGCCAGAAGATGTGATGAATGATATATGTGATGTATGAGATTGATCATACTCTTGTAATAGGAATCACGACTTGCATGTCGATGAGTATGACAACCGGCAGGAGCCATAGGAGTTGTCTTTATTTTTTGGTATGACCTGCGTGTCATTGAATAACGCCATGTAAATTACTTTACTTTATTGCTAAGCGCGTTAGCCATAGAAGTAGAAGTAATCGTTGGCATGACAACTTCATGAAGACACAATGATGGAGATCATGGTGTCATGCCGGTGACAAAGATGATCATGGTGCCCCGAAGATGGAGATCAAAGGAGCAAAATGATATTGGCCATATCATGTCACTATTTGATTGCATGTGATGTTTATCATGTTTACATCTTATTTGCTTAGAAC
>NC_057811.1:279405078-279410470 GCF_018294505.1 Triticum aestivum
GCGGTAGCATAAATAAGATGATCCCTCACTAAAATTTCAAGAGACGTGTTCCCCCTAACTGTGCACTGTTGCGAAGGTTCGTTGTTTCGAAGCACCACGTGATGATCGGGTGTGATAGATTCTAACGTTCGAATACAACGGGTGTTGACGAGCCTAGCATGTACAGACATGGCCTCGGAACACATGCGAAACACTTAGGTTGACTTGACGAGCCTAGCATGTGCAGACATAGCCTCGGAACACAAGAGACCGAAAGGTCGAACATGAGTCGTATAGTAGATACGATCAACATGGAGATGTTCACTGATGATGACTAGTCCGTCTCACGTGATGATCGGACACGGCCTAGTTTGACTCGGATCATGTATCACTTAGATGACTAGAGGGATGTCTATCTGAGTGGGAGTTCAATAATCAGATGAACTTCATTATCATGAACATAGTCAAAAGGTCTTTGCAAATTATGTCATACGCTTTAGTTCTACTGTTTAAGATATGTTCCTAGAGAAAAATTTAGTTGAAAGTTGGTAGTAGCAATTATGCAGACTGGGTCCGTAAACTGAGGATTGTCCTCATTGCTGCACAGAAGGCTTATGTCCTTAATGCACCGCTCGGTGTGCTGAACCTCAGCGTCGTCTGTAGATGTTGCGGAACATCTGACATACACGTTTTGATAACTACGTGATAGTTCAGTGCGTAATGCTAACGGTTTAGAATTGTGGCACCAAAGACGTTTTTGAAACGTCGCAGAACATATGAGATGTTCCGAAGACTGAAATCGGGATTGCAGACTAGTGCCCACGTCAAGAGGTATGAGACCTCTGACAAGTTTCTTAAGCCTGCAAACTAAGGGAGAAAAGCTCAATCGTTGAGCATGTGCTCAGATTGTCTGAGTGCTACAATCACTTGAATCGAGTGGGAGTTAATCTTCCAGATGAGATAGTGATGGTTCTCCATAATCACTGCCACCAAGCTATTAGAGCTTGGTGATGAACTATAAATATCAAGGATAGATGATGATCCTTGAGCAACTCGCGATGTTTGACACCGCGAAAGTAGAAATCAAGAAGGAGCATCAATTGTTGATGGTTAGTAAAACCACTAGTTTCTAGAAGGGCAAGGGCAAAAGGGATACTTCATGAAACAGCAAATCGTTTGCTTCTCTAGTGAAGAATCCCAAGGTTGAACCCAAACCCGAGACTAAGTGCTTCTGTAATGAGGGGAACGGTCACTGAAGCAGTACTACCCTAGATACTTGGTAGATGAGAAGGCGGGCAAGGTCGACAGAAGTATATTAGATATACGTTATATGAATGTGTACTTTACTAGTACTCCTAGCAGCACCAGGGTATTAGATACCGGTTCGGTTGCTAAGTGTTAGTAACTCGAAATAAAAGCTGCAGAATAAACGGAGACTAGCTAAAGGTGAGATGACGATATGTGTTGGAAGTGTTTCCAAGGTTGATGTGATCAAGCGTCGCATGCTCCCTCTACCATCGAGATTTGGTGTTTGCATTGAGCATGATTGGATTATGTTTATCGCAATACGGTTATTCATTTAAGGAGAATAATGGTTACTCTGTTTATTTGAATAATACCTTCAATGGTCTTGCACCTAAAATGAATCTCGGTCGTAGTGATACACATGTTCATGCCAAAAGTAATGATAGTACCACATACTTGTGGCACTGCTATTTGAGTCATATTCGGATAAAACGCATGAAGAAGCTCCATGTAGATGGATCTTTGGACTCACTCGTTTTTGAAAAGATTGAGACATGAGAACCATGTCTATTGGTATATATGCATGAAGAAACTCCATGCAGATGGATCGTTTGGACTCACTTGATTTTGAATCACTTGAGACATGCAAATCATACCACATGGGCAAGATGACTGAAAGGCCTCGTTTTCTGTAAGATGGAACAAGAGAGCAACTTGTTCGAAGTAATACATTTGATGTATGCAGTCCAATGAGTGCTGAGGCACGCAGTGGATATCGATATGTTCTTACTTCACAGATGATTTGAGTAGATGCTGAGTGTATTTACTTGATGAAACACAAGTCTGAATTATTGAAAGGTTTAAGTAATTTCAGAGTGAAGTTGAAGATCGTCGTGACAAGAGGATAAAATGTCTGTGATATGATCATAGAGATGAGTATCTGAGTTACGAGTTTGGCACACAATTAAGACATTGTGGAAAGTGTTTCACAATTAATACCGCCTGGAACACCATAGTGTGATGGTGTGTCCGGACATCATAGCTGCACCCTATTGGATATGGTGCATACCATGATGTTTCTTATCGAATTACCACTAACGTTTATGGGTTAGGCATTAGAGACAACCGCATTCACTTTAAAAGGGGCACCACGCAATTCCGTTGAGACGACACCGTATAGAGAAACCTAAGTTGTCGTTTCTTAAAAGTTTGGGGCTGCGATGCTTATGTGAAAAGTTTCAGGCCGATAAGCTCAAACCTAAAGCGAATAAATGCATCTTCATAGAATACCCAAAACAGTTGGGTATACCTCCTATTTTAGATCTGGAAGCAAAAGTGATTGTTTCTAGAAACGGGTCCTTTCTCGAGGAAAAGTTTCTCTTGAAAGAATTGAGTGGGAGGATGGTGGAGACTTGATTAGGTTATTGAACCGTCACTTCAACTAGTGTGTAGCAGGGCACAGGAAGTTGTTCCTGTGGCACCTACACCAATTGAAGTGGAAGCTTATGATAGTGATCATGAAACTTCGGATCAAGTCACTACCAAACCTCGTAGGACGACGAGGATGCGTAATACTTCAGAGTAGTATGTGATCCTGTCTTGGAAGTCATGTTGTTGGACAACGATGAACCTATGAGCTATGGAGAAGCGATATTGGGCCCATATTCCGACAAATGGTTAGAAGCCATGAAATCCGAGATAAATGGATCTTTGAGAAGAAGAGGACGTGGACGGTAATGTTACCGTCTATGAAGCTCGACTTGTGGGAAAGAGTATTTCCACGAGTTCAAGGAGTTGACTACGATGAGATTTTCTCATCCGTAGCGATGCTTAAGTCCGTCGGAATCATGTTAGCATTAGCTGCATTTATGAAATATGGTAGATGCATGTCAAAACAAGTTTCCTTACCAGTTTTCGTAAGGAAAGGTTGTATGTGATACAATCAGAAAGGTTTTGTCGATCCTAAGGATGCTAAAAGGTATGCTATCTCCAGCGATCCTTCCATGGACTAGAGCAAGCATCTCGGAGTCAGAATATACACTTTGATGGAGTGATCAAAGTTTTTGGGTTTATACAAAGTTTGTTAGAAACTTGTATTTACAATAAAGTGAGTGGGAGCGCGACAACATTTCTGATAAGTATATGTGAATGACATATTGTTGATCCGAAATGATGTAAAATTTTTGGAAAGCATAAAGGGTTGTTTGAAAGGAGTTTTTCAAAGGAAGACCTGGATAAAAGCTGCTTACATATTGGGCATCAAGATCTATAGAGATAGATCAAGACGCCTGATGATACTTTCAAAGAACTCACACCTTGACATGATTTTGAAAGAGTTCAAAATAGATCAGCAAAGAAGGAGTTCTTGGCTGTGTTACAAGGTGTGAGTATTGAGTAAGACTCAAGACCTGACCACAGCAGAAGAGCGAGAAAGGACGAAGGTCGTCCCCTATGCTTCAGACGTAGGCTCTACAGTATGCTATGCTATACCGCACATGAAGTGTGCCTTGCCATGAGTTGGTCAAGGGATACAATAGTGATCCGGGAATGGATCACATAACAGCGGTCGAACTTATCCCTAGTACCTAGTGGACTAAGGAATTTTCTCGATTACGGAGGTGAAAAGGAGTTCGTCGTAAAGGGTTACGTCGATGCGAACGTTGACACTAATCCGGATGACTCTGAGTAGTAAACCGGATTCATATAGTAGAGCAATTACTTGAAATGGCTCCAAGTAGCGCGTGGTAGCATCCACAAGATGACATAGATATTCGTAAAGCACACACGGATCTAAAAGGTTCAGACCCGTTGACTAATAACCTCTCTCACAAGCATAACATGATCAAACCAGAACTCATTGAGGGGTAATCACATAGTGATGTGAACTAGATTGTTGACTCTAGTAAACTCTTTGGATGTTGGTCACATGGTGATGTGACCTATGAGTGTTAATCACATGGTGATGTGGACTAGATTATTGACTCTAGTGCAAGTGGGAGACTGTTGGAAATATGCCCCAGAGGCAATAATAAATAGGTTATTATTATATTTCCTTGTTCATGATAATCGTTTATTATCCATGCTAGAATTGTATTGATAGGAAACTCAGATACATGTGTGGATACATAGACAACACCATGTCCCTAGTAAGCCTCTAGTTGACTAGCTCGTTGATCAATAGATGGTTACGGTTTCCTGACCATGGACATTGGATGTCGTTGATAACGGGATCACATCATTAGGAGAATGATGTGATGGACAAGACCCAATCCTAAGCCTAGCACAAGATCGTGTAGTTCGTTTGCTCAGTGCTTTTCTAATGTGAAGTATCATTTCCTTAGACCATGAGATTGTGCAACTCCCGGATACCGTAGGAATGCTTTGGGTGTACCAAACGTCATAACGTAGCTGGGTGGCTATAAAGGTGCACTACAGGTATCTCCGAAAGTGTCTGTTGGGTTGGCACGAATCGAGACTGGGATTTGTCACTCCGTGTAAACGGAGAGGTATCTCTAGGCCCACTCGGTAGGACATCATCATAATGTGCACAATGTGACCAAGGAGTTGATCACGGAATGATGTGAGTTACGGAACGAGTAAAGAGACTTGCCGGTAACGAGATTGAACAAGGTATAGGGATACCGACGATCGAATCTCGGGCAAGTAACATACCGATAGACAAAGGGAATTGTATACGGGATTGATTGAATCCCCGACATCGTGGTTCATCCGATGAGATCATCATGGAACATGTGGGAGCCAACATGGGTATCCAGATCCCGCTGTTGGTTATTGACCGGAGAACCTCTCGGTCATGTCTGCATGGTTCCCGAACCCGTAGGGTCTACACACTTAAGGTTCGATGACGCTAGGGTTATAGGGAATTATGTACGTGGTTACCGAATGTTGTTCGGAGTCCCGGATGAGATCCTGGACGTCACGAGGAGTTCCGGAATGGTCCGGAGGTAAAGATTTATATATGGGAAGTCCTCTTTTGGTCATCGGAAAAGTTTTGGGTGATATCGGTAATGTACCGGGACCACCGGGAGGGTCCCGGGGGTCCACCAGGTGGGGCCACCGGCCCCAGAGGGCTGCATGGGCCAAGTGTGGGAGGGGACCAGCCCTAGGTGGGCTGGTGCGCCCCCCCCCCCCCACAAGAGGCCCAGGG
>NC_057811.1:279410598-279420042 GCF_018294505.1 Triticum aestivum
GGGCGCAGGAAAAGGGGGAAAGGGGGAAACCCTAGTCTCAGATGGGCCTAAGGCCCATCTTGTGGGGCGCCCCCTCTCTCCACCCCTTGGCCACCCCCCAAGCCCCATCTAGGGCTGGCCGCACCCCTTGGGGGGGGGAACCTAGATGGGGGCGAAGCCCTCCCCCTCCCCTATATATATTGGGGTTTTGGGGCTGCCATACACACGAGAACACATCTCCCTCATGGCGCAGCCCTACCCCTCTTCCTCCTCCTCTCCCGCGGTGCTTGGCGAAGCCTTGCGGGATTGCCACGCTCCTCCATCACCACCACGCCGTCGTGCTGCTGCTGGATGGAGTCTTCCCCAACCTCTCCCTCTCTCCTTGCTGGATCAAGGCGTGGGAGACGTCACCGGGCTGTACGTGTGTTGAACGCGGAGGCACCGTTCTTCGGTGCTTAAATCGGAATCAACCGCGATCTGAATCGCTACGAGTACGACTCCTTCATCCGCGTTCTTGCAACGCTTCCGCATCGCGATCTACAAGGGTATGTAGATGCACTCCCCTTCCCCTCGTTGCTAGATTACTCCATAGATTGATCTTGGTGATGCGTAGAAAATTTTGAATTTCTGCTACGTTCCCCAAAAGGCACGACCTGCGCGCAGCGCACGTGCGCCGCGCCCAGCCCCCGCTCGCGGGGGGCTCGCGAGGGGGAAGCAGCAGGTGCGAACTCCGAATCAAGGCAAGGAACCAGATCGCAAGAAATCGCACGAACAAGAAAAGACACCCCCCGCACATACCAATGAAAACTCAACTTCAACTTAAATCCAAAGCCAGAAAACAGGGCTACAGAAAAGAGGTTAAAAGCAAATGGCCGCGTCCGGCGCCTAGTCTAGTCTTCTGGTCTTCCACTGGCGCGGAGCATGGCGCCTCCACTAGGACATGGGCGGGAGCCCTCGAGGCCCGAGGCGGCTCTCCGGAGACTCCGGGGCATGTACAGCCCCACTCATTATTACGTGAGAGTGTCACGAGCGGAGACCTTCACAGGCGCGAACCTTGCTTCATATCGCCAGACGAGGGACCCGCCTTGCGCCGCCCTTGACCACCATTGGGGCGTCCAAAAACCAGGACGATGCCAAGGGGCAAAGGGGATGCTAGCGGCGCCCTCGGCGACCACGGGCCCTCTGCCGGAGGGAAGGCTCGCCAGCGCCTCCCCGGCAGAGGGCCTACCTCCGGGTGATGCCCTGCTCCGCGGGATGCGAGGAGGGGCCTTGCTCCCGGCTCCCTCCTTGCAGCCCCCAGTGCGCTCCCCCTTCTGGGGGGGGCTGCTGTGCTAGGGCCGTCGTCTACCGCTGTGACCTGATCAACTTGCAACCCATGGTTAGCATAAGCTTGCTCCTAAGAGATTAGCGGTACCATGTAGCTGTTGTCGCCGGCATGGTCGACGAGGCTGCCTGGTGGCTCCTGGAAGGCCTCAGCCTCTAGCGCCTCCTCTTCCCAGCCTGGCTCGAGGAACGAGCAATGGTCATCTTCCGGCGTGTACTCCTGGTCCATGATGCAAGGCACGTAGGCCTCTGAGGCCATCGCCCCGAAAACCTCACCGAAGTGCGCCACCCTGAGGATGGTAGAGCGGCATCTTGCCAGGGCCGTGGGTGGCAACGCTCATGCCAGCGCCCATCGGAGGTGGCACGGGTGCGATTGAGCGTCCGGCGCCGCTGGCCGCACCGATGTCGACGAAACCTCCTGGCGCGCCTGGGGGCACGTGGGCGTGGTGACGCCCACTGTGCGACCCGGCCGCAGCCTGAGGCGTGAGCGAGGAGCAGAAAGCCGGTGCTCCCATGGCCGCAGCATCCAATAGCTCGGCGACGCGCTCCAGCAGCGCATTTCGGCCACACTCCATCAGTCGGCATCGCAGCAGCTCCCGCGCCACTGTGAGTGCAGCCCTCATGTTTGCTTGTTCCCGTCTCGGCACCATCGCCGTGGCGTAGCTTGAGGCCCTTGCGGCGGCCTGCACACGCCGCAGGGTAAGGGTGGACGGTGCCGGGCTGCGCCGCCCACGCCCCGCAATGTTTGGCGGCGCACGTGCCGCCCGAGGCGCGGGGATGAGGTCTGCTTGGGCACTCGATGCCGCCCGGGCTGGGCAGGCCGCCCAGTGGTCAGCATTGGCCCTCAGGTCCCCGGTCATCGGCGCCGTAGAGTACGTGCTGGTCTGCTGATGGAAGAGAGGCTTCGGCGCACCTCTACCTAGCGCGCCAAATGTCGGATTTCGGGTTCTGGCAAAACCCTTGAGGTTCGAACTCTGGGGTGCACACGAAGATCTCTCCTCCCTCCAATGCTCACCCTCGCCGCAATCTCAAGGCCTAGCCCGTTGAACCCACAAAACAAGAGACACAAGGTTTATACTGGTTCGGGCCACCGATGTGATGTAATACCCTACTCCAGTGTTGTGTGGTGGATTGCCTCTTGGGCTGGGGATGAACAGTTACATGGGAAGAATAGCCTCCTGAGGAGAGGTGCTCTTGTGCTTGGTGAACTTGTGTGGATGAGGATGATCCGAATGATCCGTCCCTTGCTACAGTGGTGGGTAGTCCTATTTATAGAGGCCCTGGTCCTCTTCCCAAATATTGAGCGGGAAGGGAACCAACAACGGCCAAATTCGAAGGGAGACAACTAGTACAAGTTATCCTAACTAAAGGTGGTCTTCGGCTGCCAAAGGCTCTGGTGGTGACGCCGTCTTGGGCTCCACAGTGACCTCCTTCCTGTCATCCTGCTGGTCTTGGTCTCGTTGCACTGATATGGAAACATTTGCCTGATGCCTCGGGACTCCTCGCCTGCGCTTGCCTCTTTAGCACCAAAGAGGAAATGAGGACACTGCGCGCGCTGGCGCCCGCCTGGCGCCAGTCGTCATGGCTTGCGTCATAGGAACCTCGCGAGATGCCCCCTTGCCTTGAACTCTCTGCCCCTCACGAGCCAGCCTGCTGAGGCCGCCCCGGGGGAGGTCTTGCCTCGTCCGCCTCACGAGGGTCGGCCCCTCGCGAGGGCCTTTTGTGTTTGCTGGTGAAGATGGGCCGTACAAGGCCGCTGGTGGAGCCACGCCGTGGGCTGCAGGCAGGCAAGTCTGGGGACCCCCATTCCCAGGACGCCGACAGTCGCAACAAGCGACAAAATAGGAAATAGCCTTCTTCATTCCATCCCACCAAAATATTTTTTTGAAGGTCTTTCTACATCTTGGTACCTCCTGGGTGGATCGAGTACGAAGACTCGCACGCTTCTACCAATCTTCCTTCTCAGATCTGCTCGTTCAGGGACACAAATCCGACCTCCAAACCTTAGCATACCTTGCTCATCCTTCGAGAAATCCTGGGTCTTGCCTTCTTGCATACGCTTGACATTGTGTTGGAGGACGGCATCATCCAGCTGGGCCATGCAGATTTCTTCCTCGAGTGTAGGGGCGACTTCCAATATATTGGCGAGGTCAGCCTCAACAATAACCAGGTTAAGCTGAATGACCTCTTCTTGGAGTTCGGGAGGCAAGGACTCTATCAGGGCGTTCAGGTTGGCAGGCTTGCAACTGAGGGCATCGGCGACCACATTGGCCTTTCCGGGATGGTAATTTATTCCAAGATCATAATCCTTGACCAATTCGAGCCATCTTCGCTGCCGGAGATTCAGGTCCGGTTGGGTGAATATATACTTGAGACTCTTGTGGTCGGTAAATATTTGACATCTTTTACCAATGAGGTAGTGCCTTCAAATTTTCAAAGCGTGCACAAATGCGGCCAATTCCAAATCATGCGTTGGATAGTTCCCTTTGTGGGGTCGTAGCTGTGTAGATGCGTTGTCTACAACCTTAACATCTTGCGTGAGCACACATCCAATACCTCTCCTGGATGTGTCACAGTATACATCAAAGCTGCGATAGATATCTGGGAGGGTCAACACAGGTGTTGACGTCAATCGGGTCTTCAACTCATTGAAACTTTTTCACAGTCCTCAGACCATACAAACTTCTCATCCTTCTTGAGGAATTCTATCATGGGTTTGGCAATATTAGAGAAGCCTTCAATGAATCGATGGTAATATCTAGCTAATACAAGAAAACTCTAGATCTCAGTCACTATCGTGGGTGCTGTCCACTCAAGCATGTCCTTCATTTCGCTTGGATCCATGGCTATGCCTTCTGCTGAAAGAACATGCCCGAAAAATCAGACTCTCTTGAGCCAAAATTCACATTTGCTGAATTTCGCATAAAGTTGATGGTCACGGAGTCTTTGCAAGACTGCTCTGAGATGTCCCTTGTGCTCTTCTTCACCTTTTGAGTATATGAGGATGTCATCAATGAAGACCACCACAAATTTATCCAAGGAGTCCATGAATACTTTATTCATCATGTGCATGAAAAAAACAGGGGCATTGGTGAGGCCGAAAGACATGACCGTATATTCATAAAGACCATATCGAGTGGTGAAAGGGGTCTTAGGAATATCCTCCTTCTTGATTTTGAGCTGGTGATATCTGGTCCTCAAATCAATCTTGGAGAATACTTGTTCGCCACTGAGTTGGTCGAACAAATCATCAATCCTCGGAAGGGGGTATTTGTTCTTGATAGTGACATCATTCAACTGGCAGTAATTCACAAACATTTGAAGACTACCGTCTTTCTTGTCCATGAAGATTGCGGGTGATCCCCATGATGGGGAACGTAGTAATTTCAAAAAATTTCCTATGCACACGAAAGATCATGGTGATGCATAGCAACGAGAGGGGAGAGTGTTGTCTACGTACCCTCATAGACCGAAAGCGGAAGCGTTAACACAACGCGGTTGATGTAGTCGGACGTCTTCATGATCCGACCGATCAAGTACCGAACGCACGGCACCTCCGAGTTCAGCACACGTTCAGCTCGATGACGTCCCTCGAACTCTGATCTAGCCGAGTGTTGAGGGAGAGTTTCGTCAGCACGACGGCGTGGTGACGATAATGATGTTCTACCGACGAAGGGCTTCGCCTAAGCACCGCTACGATATTATCGAGGTGTAATATGGTGGAGGGGGGAACCGCACACGGCTAAGAGATCAATCGATCAATTGTTGTGTCTATGGGGTGCCCCCTTCCCCCGTATATAAAGGAGCAAGGGGGAGGCCGCCGGCCAAGGAGGAGGGCGCGCCAAGGGGGGGGGGGTCCTACTCGCACCGGGAGTAGGACTCCTCCTTTCCTTGTTGGAATAGGAGAAGGGAAGGGAGAAGGAGAAAGAAGGAAGGGGTGCGCCCCTCCCTAGTCCAATTCGGACTCGTCCATGGGGAGGGGTGCGGCCACCCTTTGGGGCCTTTCTCTCCTTTCCCATATGGCCCATTAAGGCCCAATACGAATTCCCGTAACTCTCCGGTACTCCGAAAAATACCCGAATCACTCGGAACCTTTCCGAAGTCCGAATATTGTCGTCCAATATATCGATCTTTACGGCTCGGCCATTTCGAGACTCCTCGTCATGTCCCCGATCTCATCCGGGACTCTGAACACCTTCGGTACATCAAAACACATAAACTCATAATATAACCGTCATCGTAACGTTAAGCGTGCGAACCCTACGGGTTCGAGAACTATGTAGACATGACCGAGACACCTCTCCGATCAATAACCAATAGCGGAACCTAGATACTCATATTGGCTCCCACATATTCTACGAAGATCTTTATCGGTCAGACCGCATAACAACATACGTTGTTCCCTTTGTCATCGGTATGTTACTTGCCCGAGATTCGATCGTCGGTATCTCAATACCTAGTTCAATCTCGTTACCGGCAAGTCTCTTTACTTGTTCCGTAATACATCATCCCGCAACTAACTCATTAGTTACAATGCTTGCAAGGCTTACAGTGATGTGCATTACTGAGTAGGCCCAGAGATACCTCTCCGACAATCGGAGTGACAAATCCTAATCTCGAAATACGCCAACCCAACAAGTACCTTCGGAGACACCTGTAGAGCACCTTTATAATCACCCAGTTACGCTGTGACGTTTGGTAGCACACAAAGTGTTCCTCCGGTAAACGGGAGTTGCATAATCTCATAGTCATAGGAACATGTATAAGTCATGAAGAAAGCAATAGCAACATACTAAACGATCGAGTGCTAAGGTAACCGAATGGGTCAAGTCAATCACGTCATTCTCCTAATGAGGTGATCCCGTTAATCAAATGGCAACTCATGTCTATGGCTAGGAAACATAACCATCTTTGATTAACGAGCTAGTCAAGTAGAGGCATACTAGTGACACACTGTTTGTCTATGTATTCACACATGTATTATGTTTCCGGTTAATACAATTCTAGCATGAATAATAAACATTTATCATGATATAAGGAAATAAATAATACTTTATTATTGCCTCTAGGGCATATTTCCTTCAGTCTCTGTGACGCCCCCGATTTGACCGTACACTAATAATGCACGCAAATGTGTACGATCAAGATCAGGGACTCACGGGAAGATATCACAACACAACTCTAACACATAAATAAGTCATACAAGCATCATAATACAAGCCAGGGGCCTCGAGGGCTCGAATACAAGTGCTCGATCACAGACGAGTCAGCGGAAGCAACAATATCTGAGTACAGATATAAGTTAAACAAGTTTGCCTTAAGAAGGCTAGCACAAACTGGGATACAGATCGAACGAGGCGCAGGCCTCCTGCCTGGGACCCTCCTAACTAATCTTGGTCATCGTCAGCGGGCTGCACGTAGTAGTAGGCACCTCCAGTGTCGTAGGTGTCGTCGTCGGCGGTGGCGTCTGGCTCCTGGGCTCCAGCATCTGGTTGCGACAACCAGGTAGAAAGAAAAGGGGGAAAAGAGGGAGAGAAGCAACCGTGAGTACTCATCCAAAGTACTCGCAAGCAAGGAGCTACACTACATATGCATGGGTATATGTGTAAAGGGGCATATCAGTGGACTGAACTGCAGAATGCCAGAATAAAAGGGGGATAGCTAGTCCTGTCGAAGACTACGCTTCTGGCCATCTCCATCTTGCAGCATGTAGAAGAGAGTAGATTGAAGTCCTCCAAGTAGCATCGCATAGCATAATCCTACCCGGCGATCCCCTCCTCGTCGCCCTGTTAGAGAGCGATCACCGGGTTGTATCTGGCACTTGGAAGGGTGTATTTTATTCAGTATCCGATTCTAGTTGTCATAAGGTCAAGGTACAACTCCGGGTCATCCTTTTACCGAGGGACACGGCTATTCGAATAGATAAACTTCCCTGGAGGGGTGCACCACATAACCCAACATGCTCGATCCCATTTGGCCGGACACACTTTCCTGGATCATGCCCGGCCTCGGAAGATCAACACGTCGCAGCCCCACCTAGGCTCAACCGAGAGGTCAACACGCCGGTCTAAATCCTATGCGCGCAGGGCTCTGGGCCCATCGCCCATTGCACACCTGCACGTTGCGAGGGCGGCCGGAAGCAGACCTAGCCTAGTGGCATTCCAGTCCAATCCGGCGCGCGCCGCTCCGTCGCTGACGTCAAAAAGAGCTTCGGCTGATACCACGACGTCGAGTGCCCATAACTGTTCCCGCGTAGCTGGTTAGTGTGTATAGACCAAATGGCTAGACTCAGATCAAATACCAAGAACTCGTTAAGCATGTTATGTCGAAGTAACCGCGGACGCCATCCAGGGCCAGGCCCACCACTCGCCTAGGTGGTCTCAACCTGCCCTATTGCTCCGCCACAAAGATCCACTTGCGGGTACTCCTACGAGCCGACCCGACTTTAGTCATCACATGTGTCATGTATATAGTATAAAGTATATACCCGTGATCACCGCCCAAGTGATCACAGCCCGATAGTATAGCACAGCAGACGGACAAGGATGTAGGGCCACTGATGGAAAACTAGCATCCTATACTAAGCATGTAGGATTGCAGGGAAAGGTAACAACAGTAGAAGCAAGGGCAGGCTATGCATAAGTATAGGATTAACGGAAAGCACTGACATGCTACACTACTCTAATGCAAGCAGTATAGAGAAGAATAGGCAATATCTGGTGATCAAGGGGGGGGTTGCCTGGTTGCTCTGGCAAGTAGGAGGGGTCGTCAACTCCGTAGTCGAACTGGGCAGCAGCAGCGTCGGTCTCGTAGTCTACCAGAGAGAAGAAGGGGGAAGAAACAGTAAATACAATGCAAACATAAGCATGACGATGCGTGACATGACAATGAGCGGTACTAGGTGTGCCCTAACACGGCAGTAGGTGGTACCGGCGAAGGGGGGAACATCCGGGAAAGTATTCCCGATGTTTCGCATTTTCGGACAGATGAAACGGAGGGGGAAAGTTGCGTGTTCGATAGGTTAGGGAGGTGTGGTGGACGAACGGGCTACGTATTCGGATTCGTCTCGTCGTCCTGAGCAACTTTCATGTACAAAGTTTTCCCATCCGAGTTACGGATTAAAAGATATGATTTTCTAAAGATTTAATCATTTTCTGGAATTATTTAATTTAACAAAAAAGGAATATGACGTCAGCATGACATAATGATGACCTCAGCAGTCAACAGAGCGGCTGACCAGGTCAAACTGACCAGTGGGTCCTACCTGTCATAGACAGTGGACTAACAGAAGATTAAACTAACTAAATTTAGATTAGTTAACTACTGGACCCCACCTGTCATTGTCTAATCAGCTAAACTAATTAGTTTTAATTATTAAAATGTTTTAATTACAAGATTAAGCGGTGGGGCCCGCACGTCAGTGGCTGGGGCCTGCCCAGTCAGAATTTGACTGGGTCAACCCAGTCAGCTGGGACCGACGGGGCCCACTGGCAGTGGCTCTGGGGTGGCCCCAGGCCAGCCACGTCGGCGGCCGGCGCCGGAGCGACTCCGGCGACCAAAATAGAGGCGGCCCCTCGCCGGAGTTGGCCGGAATCGTGCTACAAGTGACCATTTGGCCCGGGGTTTGGCCCTACGGGACGCGCACATCGCGCCGCATCAGATGTGGGCAGTGGCAGGAGCGAAGACGGCCGGAATCGAGCGGGGCGTCGACGGGCGGCGGCAGCCGGAGTTGGGCGAGCACGGGATCGACTCTACGGGCGCTAATGCGATGGACTGGCGGCACGGGCGGTATCGGGGCGATGCACTGAGCACGACCGAGTGCTTGCCCGGCCCTGAAACGAACGGCAGCAGCAGCGACGATGACCGCAGTGGCGGCGAGGTTTGGCAATGGCGGAGAAACGAAGCTAGGGGCGCGCAGGGAAAACGGGGAGAGAGGGAAGGTGTGCGAGCTCACAGTGGTCGCAGAGGAGGGGCGGCGAGGTCTGGGGCGCTGTGTAGCTCGTGAATCGACGGCGAGGTTGTGCGACGGCGGACAGGGAAGAAGATGAAGCAGGCGTCGTCGATGGGGCCTCCCGTCTTCGATCTAGCACCGTAGTCCACGTAGGGGGGCACGCACTTCCTCCTGGACAGGACGGTGCAGCT
>NC_057811.1:279420311-279445606 GCF_018294505.1 Triticum aestivum
AGCTCCGGCTTGGGTGTTCGGCGAGCTGGGAGGAGTAGGGAGAGTGGAAGAGGGCGAGGCAGATCTGGACGAGGCGATAGGGGGGTATCGGGCGGCTAGGGTTCCAGGGGAAGGAGAGTGGGAGCCGGGGGTTCTTATCCAGTCGCCGGCGCCAGCGAGCTGGTCCGGCGGGGCTCCTCCCCTGTAGCGACGTGCCTGAGGAACAGGACGAGCGACCGGGTGGGGGTGGGCCACTGGGCTGAGCTAGCTGGGCCGGTTCGGCTGGCTAGGCCCAGGGGGCAGGGGTCTTCCCCCTTTTTTTGCCTTTCTCTTTTTAAAAACTTTTTATTATTTTCTATTTTTTTTGTTTTCCTTTTTGTTACTATTTATGTTAGTTTTATAAATTATAAAATTAGTTCCTAAAATAGTATTACTACTTATTCTAATGCCACAATAACTTGGGCACCCAACCAAATTAGTTTAACATTTTATATATTATGAAAGGAATTTAATTATTGGTTTTAGCTACTATTTATTTACTTTCGAGCATTCAGTTATTTTATAAAAGTGTGGTTTCTCCACCATAATTACCTATGCAATATTTGGTTCACTCCAAACATTTTAGTTTTAATATTTGAAAACTTTTATTGTTTGCTTGATTTTGAATTTGAATTTGAATCGGTTTCGAACTAACACGAGATTAGTAACAGTAATAGAGGTGACGTTGCAACATTAGTAGAGGTTTACTGTAGCTTGATTATTCGGGCGTCACAATTCTCCTCCACTACAAGAAATGTCGTCCCAAGATTTAGGAGCGGGAGTAAGGGGGAAGGGATTTGGTTATGAAATTCTAACGAACCTTCTTGTTCTTGGTTGCTCTTCTCGAAGAGGTCGATACATTACATTGATGTCTTCATTTCTCTTGCTTAAGCTAATCATGATGAAGCTGGCATCCTTTCTTCGAGAACTCCATCGTACTTACAAAGGACAAGGGGTAACTTCGGAATAACAGACCTCTGAACGGTTGACTATCTGGTTGATAACATCGGGGAAGGTGGCGGAAAGTAACTCTCGAATGGAAATTTAAGACAATATCGAGAGCAAAGTAAGGAGGTATCGTGGGGAAGTTTCGAGCAGGCAGGCAATCGTTCGATGCCTGAAGGGTTCAGAGCAACGGGAATAAGTGTTGTGTCTGATACCAAAATTGATGATCTCACGAAAGGTGGCACGTGAATTACATACGAAGCCAAGCGTGAGGAATAACCTTGGGAACAGGGGGTGTACAAGAGAGTCAGGTTTCGATCCTGTGGAACTGTGGGTTATAGGCCCACCATGTGGGTTAAAAGTAGAAAGGGCAGTAATGTCTTGCACGATCATGTAAGTAAGGCATGTAAGAGGATAGCCTGTCTTTTATGTCGGCAACAACATCGGTACCAAGGGCGAGGGACGAAGAGAACCATTTTCCTGCTCGTTGAAACGAGGCGGACCATTAGGCAAAGTTCTCGTCCATCGGTGGCTACCGGGATGTCATCAACAATAGTAACAGGGTCTTGCTGACAGAATTGTACACCGAGGTGTTTACATAAGCAGGAGAATATTACTGCTTAGATCATATAGAACTCAAGAAGGGTTAAACAAAAGAATGGAAAGGAAAATATCGTTATCAGATTAAACAGAACAATGGAAAGGAAAATGTGTTTAAACACATATTTCAAGGGTATATTCTTCCCAAGGGTAAGCAGAGCATGATATCCATGTCGGGATATAACGTAGAAAACCCTTTAGGAAAGAGGAGAGAAATTTCATGCCATTACCCATACAACGGTGTTTGGATAATTGATAAAGAAAGTTTAGCATTGTGCTTCAAATGTTCTTATTAAAATTCGGAGTACCACAGACATGCTTCGAGATAGCATTGACATGGTCTTCAAGCAAAAGACAGACTTCGAATACACAAGGATTCATCAGGAACAACATATAGAATAAGTCTTTCAATTTCCTCATGGAAGAATGGTTAACCTTGCTAAAAAGGAAATTATAGCAAAAGGTCCTCTGGCTAGGGGTGCTAAGCAAAGACACCACCTTATCGAGTTATGTAGAGACCAATGTTATAACTCTTGGAAATATGTTCCAACCATCATATCTGACCGAGATTCAGATCTGATTGGTGTCACGATTCCTCATACTTAGGATGCCTAAGAAGAAAAAGGTGCAACACCAATTGACGAGATGACATTGTAAGATTCTCGGGAAAGGAACTATGGAAGCGAGTTCCGAAACAAGAGTCCATCAGTATACCAACGAGAGGATGAGGAGGTGGCTAATTGACTCAGCGACAATCCATTGAGATTTCCAAAAGATGTATTTCCACAACTATTTGACCAAGGAGATAACATTAGCTAGATCGAATGATATAATGAGGTATGCTCGAGGAAAACATACCCAATTAAACATTGGTTGAAAGGTGCACCCGAAATATGGGATGGGTTGCACGACCAACGTTGGAATGGTGATTCAATAATCAATAGTCTAAGAATGAACGGCCGACCATTGACTTCAAAGCAATAGGGTTGCTAGAAGTTTTAGAATCCGAACAACACAGTTCACCTGTTGATATCCTGGTTAGAATCAACACGTGAACCTGGAAATGAATGGAGATGGCGAGAAGTATTACTATATCAGGAATTCTTAAGAGGTGGGGCAATCCTCACAACATCCTTGACATGAAAGACAGTAATACTTCAATGTAGAACATAACATAAGCTGGTTAGCAAGGAGCTCCATAACATGATCAAGTTTATGATGAAAGGAATGTAAGGATGTTGTCGATGGTAACTCAAATTACCAAGGAACGAGGATGGCACTTATCATCAAGAATTCCATTGATATCCTGGAAGGAGTCCAAATGTTGATGATAATCACGACATTTTGTTGTCGAGGGGATCCACGAAGAAGCAATTGATCAGCGACTGCATCAAGCAAAAGGACTGATGCAACAAAAGATTATTGGAGCCACAGATACTACACAAACTCGGGGTCAAGTTTGTTGTTCGAGGTGAAACAATATGACGAGGAAAATCGACGTAAGCTTAGCTCATCGTCGAAAGTGGTGCTCCGGGAATAAGGACCAGGTAGCACATTTAAAATCATCAAGATAGTGATATAGCCGAGCAGGCTAGGGATGACGTGATCGAGTACGAACTCGTAAGCAAAGGAGATTACTAAGAGTTGTTTAATCGTGATGCGGACTCGGTTCAGTTATCGGTGTCTTTGCGTGATTAATAACTCAGAGCCCATGAAAAATTGGAATCAGTGAGAATGTAGCACTTGATGAAGAACTCATAAGAAGTTATGCAATTCCATGATAATCTCGAGATACCAGGGGGTAATACTCGACGATAGATCAAGGTAGAGGTTGGACTAGGGTATTGCTTTGCAGAAGACAAGTGCTTAAACTTGCACGAGAAATGGTGTTTAAAGGAGAACATGGTCGGAACCACGATCGCAAAGGATCAATTCACCAATACTAGATGATATTATACCAGTGAAATAGTTATTATTATAAGAAGCTTCCATGATAGGATCTACATCGTGTGCATGGGCATGAACACAAAGGTTCAAGGTCGACTCCCACTTCTCCAATGCATAACCTTTCATTCACTTCTCATTTTTCAAAGAAGTTGTAGTGTTGAAATTTTATCTGGCAAAATACCAGAAGAGTATGACTCATGAAAAACTTTCGAGTTCACACATATTATGAAAGGCATAGGTTCAACCCATCAAGGCATCTTAGGAACATATACCACAAACTTCGGAGTAAATATTACAAGCTCGAAAGAAGAGCATTGTTCAAAAACAGATGATACAATTTACCAAAGGCATTATATACCCATGGAAAGGCTCACAAGGTTATTCAATATGAAGGACACTGTCGGATAAAATCCAACAAAGGAACCGATGGTCCACAAGGGATCTGATGTGAGCATCGGTACTCAACCAGAGGAAGAAGAACGCAAGGAGATCTGATTATAGAAACAACTGACTAACTCAAAGTTCAAATGCAAAAGAATTATGATTTCCAAACAGGGGGTCAGAAGCAACGCTCTGATCAAGGATGGATAAGTTGAGTAGGCTTAGGGGTACAATCGATGGCAATTTGATAGGTCGAGATCCAGCTCACATTAAAAATGACGTCTGAGCCGGAAGGATGAATTCTAGGATCTGCTTGAGGATTGCGAGCTTTCGCTACAAATTGAATCAACGGACTCAAAATGATAATGACAAGAGATGCCAATAAGATTTAGACTTATGGGATTAACCATAATGCAAGCTAGTAAGAATTTCAAGAGCAATAGGCTACTCAGGATTTCGGAAGTTCAAATAGTATTTTGAAGACTTTTGTGAAATACATGAATCAACTGAGGATGAGCAAATATCCGGTGAGTGCTAGAAATTATCCTTAATGGTATTCATGTGGCAAAGAACAGCAAGGCAGTAAGCTCAAAGGATTCTCGGAGCAGCAAAGAGAATTTCGGGGTATCTTGTAATAACAAGATCAACTGGGAAACATTGTATGAATGGCGAGTATACGTGGCTATCCATAGGAGTTTATCGTTGAAAGGGAATTGCAAAAGCGATGAACACAAGTTCTCGGGTTCTCAGCGGAGAGTATCTTCAGGGTCTTCACGTGCAACAGACGATCATCAGTAATAAGGGGCTCTCCGGGCGAAAGTGATAACGAGATCCTAATGTCAGATTTAGCAAAATTCAATTAACCCGAATAGAAGAGAGATCAGAGTCCCAGAGTATAGACAAGGAGTAAAAGATCCTAGTACCACCCAATGGCGACGTGGGCCCGTAAGACACACAGCCATGTTAGTAAAAGTTTTGCAATGACTAGACTCAACTTCGGCCAAGGAGTTGGAAAGGGGACTCCTACAGGCAGTCGGCTCTGATACCAACTTGTGACGCCCCCGATTTGACCATACACTAATCATGCACGCAAATGTGTACGATCAAGATCAGGGACTCACGGGAAGATACCACAACACAACTCTAAAACATAAATAAGTCATACAAGCATCATAATACAAGCCAGGGGCCTCGAGGGCTCGAATACAAGTGCTCGATCACAGACGAGTCAGCGGAAGCAACAATATCTGAGTACAGACATAAGTTAAACAAGTTTGCCTTAAGAAGGCTAGCACAAACTGGAATACAGATCGAACGAGGCGCAGGCCTCCTGCCCGGGATCCTCCTAACTACTCCTGGTCGTCGTCAGCGGGCTGCACGTAGTAGTAGGCACCTCCAGTGTCGTAGGTGTCGTTGTCGGCGGTGGCGTCTGGCTCCTGGGCTCCAGCATCTGGTTGCGACAACCAGGTAGAAAGAAAAGGGGGAAAAGAGGGAGAGAAGCAACCGTGAGTACTCATCCCAAGTACTCGCAAGCAAGGAGCTACACTACATATGCATGGGTATATGTGTAAAGGGGCATATCAGTGGACTGAACTGCAGAATGCAAGAATAAAAGGGGGATAGCTAGTCCTGTCGAAGACTACGCTTCTGGCCATCTCCATCTTGCAGCATGTAGAAGAGAGTAGATTGAAGTCCTCCAAGTAGCATCGCATAGCATAATCCTACCCGGCGATCCCCTCCTCATCGCCCTGTTAGAGAGCGATCACCGGGTTGTATCTGGCACTTGGAAGGGTGTATTTTATTCAGTATCCGATTCTAGTTGTCATAAGGTCAAGGTACAACTCCGGGTCGTCCTTTTACCGAGGGACACGGCTATTCGAATAGATAAACTTCCCTGTAGGGGTGCACCACATAACCCAACACGCTCGATCCCATTTGGCCGGACACACTTTCCTGGGTCATGCCCGGCCTCGGAAGATCAACACGTCGCAGCCCCACCTAGGCTCAACCGAGAGGTCAACACGCCGGTCTAAATCCTATGCGCGCAGGGGTCTGGGCCCATCGCCCATTGCACACCTGCACGTTGCGAGGGCGGCCGGAAGCAGACCTAGCCTAGTGGCATTCCAGTCCAATCCGGCGCGCGCCGCTCCGTCGCTGACGTCAAAAAGAGCTTCGGCTGATACCACGACGTCGAGTGCCCATAACTGTTCCCGCGTAGCTGGTTAGTGCGTATAGACCAAATGGCCAGACTCAGATCAAATACCAAGAACTCGTTAAGCGTGTTATGTCGAAGTAACCGCGGACGCCGTCCAGGGCCAGGCCCACCTCTCGCCTAGGTGGTCTCAACCTGCCCTGTCGCTCCGCCACAAAGATCCACCTGCGGGTACTCCTACGAGCCGACCGGACTTTAGTCATCACATGTGTCATGTATATAGTATAAAGTATATACCCGTGATCACCGCCCAAGTGATCACGGCCCGATAGTATAGCACAGCAGATGGACAAGGATGTAGGGCCACTGATGGAAAACTAGCAACCTATACTAAGCATGTAGGATTGCAGGGAAAGGTAACAACAGTAGAAGCAAGGGCAGGCTATGCATCAGTATAGGATTAACGGAAAGCAGTAACATGCTACACTACTCTAATGCAAGCAGTATAGAGAAGAATAGGCGATATCTGGTGATCAAGGGGGGGGGGGCTTGCCTGGTTGCTCTGGCAAGTAGGAGGGGTCGTCAACTCCGTAGTCGAACTGGGCAGCAGCAGCGTCGGTCTCGTAGTCTACCGGAGAGAAGAAGGGGGAAGAAACAGTAAATACAATGCAAACATAAGCATGACGATGCGTGACATGACAATGAGCGGTACTAGGTGTGCCCTAACGTGGTAGTAGGTGGTACCGGCGAAGGGGGGAACATCTGGGAAAGTATTCCCGATGTTTCGCATTTCGGACAGATGAAACGGAGGGGGAAAGTTGCGTGTTCGATAGGTTAGGGAGGTGTGGTGGATGAACGGGCTACGTATTCAGATCCGTCTCGTCGTTCTGAGCAACTTTCATGTACAAAGTTTTCCCATCCGAGTTACGGATTAAAAGACATGATTTTCTAAAGATTTAATCATTTTCTGGAATTATTTAATTTAACAAAAAAGGAATATGACGTCAGCATGACGTAATGATGACCTCAGCAGTCAACAGAGCGGCTGACCAGGTCAAACTGACCAGTGGGTCCTACCTGTCATAGACAGTGGACTAACAGAAGATTAAACTAACTAAATTTAGATTAGTTAACTACTGGACCCCACCTGTCATTGTCTAATCAGCTAAACTAATTAGTTTTAATTATTAAAATGTTTTAATTACAGGATTAAGAGGTGGGGCCCGCACGTCAGTGGCTGGGGCCTGCCCAGTCAGCAGTTGACTGGGTCAACCCAGTCAACTGGGACCCACGGGGCCCACTGGCAGTGGCTCTGGGGTGGCCCCAGGCCAGCCACGTCGGCGGCCGGCGCCGGAGCGACTCCGGCGACCAAAACAGAGGCGGCCCCTCGCTGGAGTTGGCCGGAATCGCGCTACAAGTGACCATTTGGCCCGGGGTTTGGCCCTACGGGACGCGCACGTCGCGCCGCATCAGATGTGGGCAGTGGCAGGAGCGGAGACGGCCGGAATCGAGCGGGGCGTCGACGGGCGGCGGCAGTCGGAGTTGGGCGAGCACGGGATCGACTCTACGGGCGCTAATGCGATGGACTGGCGGCACGGGCGGTATCGGGGCGATGCACTGAGCACGACCGAGTGCTTGCCCGGCCCTGAAACGAACGGCAGCAGCAGCGACGATGACCGCAGTGGCGGCGAGGTTCGGCAATGGCGGGGAAACGAAGCTAGGGGCGCGCAGGGAAAACGGGGAGAGAGGGGAGGTGTGTGAGCTCACAGTGGTCGCAGAGGAGGGGCGGCGAGGTCTGGGGCGCTGTGTAGCTCGTGAATCGACGGCGAGGTTGTGCGACGGCGGACAGGGAAGAAGATGAAGGAGGCGTCGTCGATGGGGCCTCCCGTCTTCGATCTAGCACCGTAGTCCACGTAGGGGGGCACGCACTTCCTCCTGGACAGGACGGTGCAGCTGGAGGCGGCCGGGGGGGCGGTGGTTCGCGTTGGCGAGCTCCGGCTTGGGCGTTCGGCGAGCTGGGAGGAGCAGGGAGAGTGGAAGAGGGCGAGGCAGATCTAGACGAGGCGAGAGGGGGGTATCGGGCGGCTAGGGTTCCAGGGGAAGGAGAGTGGGAGCCGGGGGTTCTTATCCACTCGCCGGCGCCAGAGAGCTGGTCCGGCGGGGCTCCTCCCCTGTAGCGACGTGCCTGAGGAACAGGACAAGCGATCGGGTGGGGGTGGGCCACTGGGCTGAGCTAGCTGGGCCGGTTCGGCTGGCTTGGCCCAGGGGGCAGGGGTCTTCCCCCTTTTTTTGCCTTTCTCTTTTTTAAAAACTTTTTATTATTTTCTATTTTTTTGTTTTCCTTTTTGTTACTATTTATGTTAGTTTTATAAATTATAAAATTAGTTCCTAAAATAGTATTACTACTTATTCTAATGCCACAATAACTTGGGCACCCAAACAAATTAGTTTAACATTTTATATATTATAAAAGGAATTTAATTATTGGTTTTAGCTACTATTTATTTACTTTCGAGCATTCAGTTATTTTATAGAAGTGTGGTTTCTCCATCATAATTACCTATGCAATATTTGGTTCACTCCGAACATTTTAGTTTTAATATTTGAAAACTTTTATTGTTTGCTTGATTTTGAATTTGAATTTGAATCGGTTTCGAACTAACGCGAGATTAGTAACAGTAATAGAGGTGACGTGGCAACATTAGTAGAGGTTTACTGTAGCTTGATTATCCGGGCGTCACAGTCTCCCACTTGCAGTAGAGTCAATAATCTAGTTCACATCGCCATGTGATTTAACATCAATAGTTCACATCACCATGTGATTAACACCCATAGTTCACATCGTCATGTGACCAACACCTAAAGGGTTTACTAGAGTCAGTAATCTAGTTCACATCGCTATGTGATTAACACCCAAAGAGTACTACGGTGTGATCATGTTTTGCTTGTGAGATAATTTTAGTCAACGGGTCTGTCACATTCAGATCCGTAAGTATTTTGCAAATTTCTATGTCTACAATGGTCTGCACGGAGCTACTCTAGCTAATTGCTCCGACTTTCAATATGTATCTAGACCGAGACTTAGAGTCATCTAGATTAGTGTCAAAACTTGCATCGACGTAACCCTTTACGACGAACCTTTTGTCACTTCCATAATCGAGAAACATATCCTTATTCCACTAAGGATAATTTTGACCGCTGTCCAGTGATCTACTCCTAGATCACTATTGTACTCCCTTGCCAAAATCAGTGTAGGGTATACAATAGATCTGGTACACAGCATGGCATACTTTATAGAACCTATGGCCAAGGCATAGGGAATGACTTTCATTCTCTTTCTATCTTCTGCCGTGGTCGGGCTTTGAGTCTTACTCAATTTCACACCTTGTAACACAGGCAAGAACTCTTTCTTTGTCTGTTCTATTTTGAACTACTTCAAAATCTTGTTAAGGTATGTACTCATTGAAAAAACTTATCAAGCGTCTTGATCTATCTCTATAGATCTTGATGCTCAATATGTAAGCAGCTTCACCGAGGTCTTTCTTTGAAAAACTCCTTTCAAACACTCCTTTATGCTTTGCAGAATAATTCTACATTATTTCTGATCAACAATATGTCATTCACATATACTTATCAGAAATGCTGTAGTGCTCCCACTCACTTTCTTGTAAATACAGGCTTCACCGCAAGTCTGTATAAAACTATATGCTTGGATCAACTTATCAAAGCGTATATTCCAACTCCGAGATGCTTGCACCAGTCCATAGATGGATCGCTGGAGCTTGCATTTTTTGTTTAGCACTTTTAGGATTGACAAAACCTCCCGGTTGCATCATATACAACTCTTCTTTAATAAATCCATTAAGGAATGCAGTTTTGTTTATCCATTTGCCATATTTCATAAAATGCGGCAATTGCTAACGTGATTCAGACTGACTTAAGCATAGATACGAGTGAGAAACTCTCATCGTAGTCAAC
The DNA here is from genome assembly GCF_018294505.1 of Triticum aestivum. Classification (NCBI taxonomy): domain Eukaryota; kingdom Viridiplantae; phylum Streptophyta; class Magnoliopsida; order Poales; family Poaceae; genus Triticum; species Triticum aestivum. Next base: position 279,430,333 of record NC_057811.1, read on the forward strand.
ACCTTGAACTTGTCGAAAACCTTTTTGCGACAATTCTAGCTTTGTAGACAGTAACACTACTACCACTGTCTGTCTTCCTCTTTGAAGATCCATTTATTTTCTATGGCTTGCCGATCATCGGGCAAGTCAACCAAAGTCCATACCTTGTTCTCATACATGGATCTCATCTCAGATTTCATGGCCTCAAGCCATTTCGTGGAATCTGGGCTCATCATCGCTTCCTCATAGTTTGTAGGTTCGTCATGGTCAAATAACATGACCTCCAGAACAGGATTACCGTACCACTCTGGTGTGGATCTCACTCTGGTTTACCTACGAGGTTTGGTAGGAACTTGATCTGAAGTTACATGATCATCATCATTAACTTCCTCACTAATTGGTGTAGGAGTCAAAGGAACAGATTTTTGTGATGAACTACTTTCCAATAAGGGAGCAGGTACAGTTACCTCATCAAGTTCTGCTTTCCTCCCACTCACTTCTTTCGAGAGAAACTCCTTCTCTAGAAAGGATCCATTCCTAGCAATGAATGTCTTGCCTTCGGATCTGTGATAGAAGGTGTACCCAACTGTCTCCTTTGGGTATCCTATGAAGACACATTTCTCCGATTTGGGTTTGAGCTTATCAGGATGAAACTTTTTCACATATGCATCGCAACCCCAAACTTTAAGAAACGACAACTTTGGTTTCTTGCCAAACCACAGTTCATAAGATGTCGTCTCAACGGATTTAGATGGTACCCTATTTAATGTGAATGCAGCTGTCTCTAATGCATAACCCCAAAATGATAGTGGTAGATCGGTAAGAGACATCATATATCGCACCATATCTAATAAAGTACGGTTACGATGTTCGGACACACCATTACACTGTGGTGTTCCAGGTGGCGTGAGTAGTGAAACTATTTCACATTGTTTTAACTGAAGGCCAACCTCGTAACTCAAGTACTCTTCTCTACGATCAGATCGTAGAAACTTTATTTTTCTTGTTACGATGATTTTCCACTTCACTCTGAAATTATATGAACTTTTCAAATGTTTCAGACTTCTATTTCATTAAGTAGATATACCCATATCTGCTCAAATCATCTGTGAAGGTCAGAAAATAATGATACCTACTACGAGCCTCAATATTCATCGGACCACATACATCTGTATGTATGATTTCCAAATATCTGTTGCTCTCTCCATAGTTCCGGAGAATGGCGTTTTAGTCATCTTGCCCATGAGGCACGGCTTGCAAGCATCAAGTAATTCATAATCAAGTGATTGCAAAATCCCATCAGTATGGAGTTTCTTCATGCGCTTTACACCAATATGACCTAAACGGCAATGCCACAAATAAGTTGCACTATCATTATTAACTTTGTATCTTTTGGCTTCATTATTATGAATATGTGTATTACTACGATCGACATCCAACAAACCATTTTATTGGGTGTATGACCATAGAAGGTTTTATTCATGTAAACAGAACAACAATTATTCTATAATTTAAATGAATAACCGTATTGCAACAAACATGATCAAATCATATTCATGCTCAACGCAAACACCAAATAACACTTATTTAGTTTCAACACTAATCCTGAAAGTATAGGGAGTGTGCGATGATGATCATATCAATCTTGGAATTACTTCCAACACACATCGTCACCTCGCCTTTTACTAGTCTCTGTTTATTCTGCAACTCCCGTTTCGAGTTACTACTCTTTAGCAACTGAACCAGTATCAAATACTGAGGGGTTGCTATAAACACTAGTAAGTACACATCAATAACATGTATATCCAATATACCTTTGTTCACTTTGCCATTCTTCTTATCCACCAAATACTTGGGGTAGTTCCGCTTCCAGTGACCAGTCCCTTTATAGTAGAAGCACCTAGTCTCAGGCTTAGGACCAGACTTAGGCTTCTTTACTTGAGCAGCAACTTGCTTGCCGTTCTTCTTGAAGTTCCCCTTCTTCCCTTTGCCCTTTTCTTGGAACTAGTGGTCTTCGTCAACCATCAACACTTGATGTTTTTCTTGATTTCTACCTTCGTCGATTTCAGCATCACGAAGAGCTCGGGAATTACTTACGTCATCCCTTGCATACTATAGTTCATCACGAAGTTCTACTAACTTGGTGATGGTGACTAGAGAATTCTGTCAATCACTATTTTATCTGGAAGATTAACTCCCACTTGATTCAAGCGATTGTAGTACCCAGACAATCTGAGCACATGCTCACTGCTTGAGCTATTCTCCTCCATCTTTTAGCTATAGAACTTGTTGGAGACTTCATATCTCTCAACTCGGGTATTTGCTTGAAATATTAACTTCAACTCCTGGAACATCTCATATGGTCCATGACGTTCAAAATGTCTTTGAAGTCCCGATTCTAAGCTGTTAAGCATGGTGCACTAAACTATCAAGTAGTCATCATATTGAGCTAGCCAAACGTTCATAACGTCTGCATCTGCTCCTGCAATAGGTCTGTCACCTAGCGGTGCATCAAGGACATAATTTTTCTGTGCAACAATGAGGATAATCCTCAGATCACGGATCCAATCCACATCTTTGCTACTAACATCTTTCAACATAATTTTTCTCTAGGAACATATCAAAAATAAACACAGGGAAGCAACAACGCGAGCTATTGATCTACAACATAATTTGAAAAATACTATCAGGACTAAGTTCTTGATAAATTCAAGTTCAATTAATCATATTACTTAAGAACTCCCACTTAGATAGACATCCCTCTAATCCTCTAAGTGATCACGTGATCCATATCAACTAAACCATGTCCGATCATCACGTGAGATGGAGTAGTTTCAATGGTGAACATCACTATGTTGATCATATCTACTATATGATTCACGCTCGACCTTTCGGTCTCCGTGTTCCAAGGCCATATCTGCATATGCTAGGCTCGTCAAGTTTAACCTGAGTATTCCGCGTGTGCAACTGTTTTGCACCCGTTGTATTTGAACGTAGAGCCTATCACACCCGATCATCACGTGGTGTCTCAGCACGAAGAACATTCGCAACGGTGCATACTCAGGGAGAACACTTTTATCTTGAAATTTTAGTGAGAGATCATCTTATAATGCTACCGTCAATCAAAGCAAGATAAGATGTATAAAAGATTAACATCACATGCAATCAATATAAGTGATATGATATGGCCATCATCATCTTGTGCTTGTGATCTCCATCTCCGAAGCACCGTCATGATCACCATCGTCACCAGCGCGACACCTTGATCTCCATCGTAGCATCGTTGTCGTCTCGCCAACTATTCCTTTTACGACTATCGCTACCGCTTAGTGATAAAGTAAAACAATTACATGGCGATTGCATTGCATACAATAAAGCGACAACCATATGGCTCCTGCCAGTTGCCGATAACTCGGTTACAAAACATGATCATCTCATACAATAAAATATAGCATCATGTCTTGACCATATCACATCACAACATGCCCTGCAAAAACAAGTTAGATGTCCTCTACTTTGTTGTTGCAAGTTTTACGTGGCTGCTACGGGCTTAGCAAGAACCATTCTTACCTACGCATCAAAACCACAACGATAGTTTGTCAAGTTGGTGCTGTTTTAACCTTCGCAAGGACCGGGCGTAGCCACACTCGGTTCAACTAAAGTGAGAGAGACAGACACCCTCCAGTCACCTTTAAGCAACGAGTGCTCGCAATGGTGAAACCAATCTCGCGTAAGCGTACGCGTAATGTCGGTTCGGGCCGCTTCATCTCACAATACCGCTGAACCAAAGTATGACATGCTGGTAAGCAGTATGACTTATATCGCCCACAACTCACTTGTGTTCTACTCGTGCATAGCATCAACGCATAAAACCTGGCTCGGATGCCACTGATGGGGAACGTAGTAATTTCAAAAAGTTTCCTACGCACACGCAAGATCATGGTGATGCATAGCAACGAGAGGGGAGAGTGTTGTCTACGTACCCTCGTAGACCGAAAGCGGAAGCGTTAACACAATGCGGTTGATGTAGTCGTATGTCTTCACGATCCGACCGATCAAGTACCGAACGCACGGCACCTCCGAGTTCAGCACACGTTCAGCTCGATGACGTCCCTCGAACTCTGATCTAGCCGAGTGTTGAGGGAGAGTTTCGTCAGCACGACGGCGTGGTGACGATAATGATGTTCTACCGACGCAGGGCTTCGCCTAAGCACCGCTACGATATTATCGAGGTGTAATATGGTGGAGGGGGCACCGCACACGGCTAAGAGATCATTCGATCAATTGTTGTGTCTATGGGGTGCCCCCCTGCCCCCGTATATAAAGCAGCAAGGGGGAGGCCGCCGGCCAAGGAGGAGGGCTGCCAAGGGGGAAGTCCTACTCCCACCGGGAGTAGGACTCCTCCTTTCCTTGTTGGAATAGGAGAAGGGAAGGGAGAAGGAGAAAGAAGGAAGGGGGCGCCCCCCCTCCCTAGTCCAATTCGGACTAGTCCATGGGGAGGGGTGCGGCCACCCTTTGGGGCCTTTCTCTCCTTTCCCGTATGGCCCATTAAGGCCCAATACGAATTCCCGTAACTCTCCGGTACTCCGAAAAATACCCGAATCACTCGGAACCTTTCCGAAGTCCGAATATAGTCGTCCAATATATCGATCTTTACGTCTCGGCCATTTCGAGACTCCTCGTCATGTCCCCGATCTCATCCGGGACTCCGAACTCCTTCGGTACATCAAAACACATAAACTCATAATATAACCGTCATCATAACGTTAAGCGTGCGGACCCTACGGGTTCGAGAACTGTGTAGACATGACCGAGACACCTCTCCAGTCAGTAAACAATAGCGGAACCTGGATGCTCATGTTGGCTCCCACATATTCTACGAAGATCTTTATCGGTCAGACCGCATAGCAACATACGTTGTTCCCTTTGTCATCGGTATGTTACTTGCCCGAGATTCGATCGTCGGTATCTCAATACCTAGTTCAATCTCGTTACCGGCAAGTCTCTTTACTCGTTCCGTAATACATCATCCCGCAACTAACTCATTAGTTACAATGCTTGCAAGGCTTATAGTGATGTGCATTACTGAGTGGGCCTAGATATACCTCTCCGACAATCGGAGTGACAAATCCTAATCTCGAAATACGCCAACCCAACAAGTACCTTCGGAGACACCTGTAGAGCACCTTTATAATCACCCAGTTACATTGTGACGTTTGGTAGCACACAAAGTGTTCCTCCGGTAAACGGGAGTTGCATAATCTCATAGTCATAGGAACATGTATAAGTCATGAAGAAAACAATAGCAACATACTAAATGATCGAGTGCTAAGCTAACGGAATGGGGCAAGTCAATCACGTCATTCTCCTAATGAGGTGATCCCGTTAATCAAATGACAACTCATGTCTATGGCTAGGAAACATAACCATCTTTGATTAACGAGCTAGTTAAGTAGAGGCATACTAGTGACACTCTGTTTGTCTATGTATTCACAAGTGTATTATGTTTCCGGTTAATACAATTCTAGCATGAATAATAAACATTTATCATGATATAAGGAAATAAATAATACTTTATTATTGCCTCTAGGGCATATTTCCTTCACCCCATGGTGAAGAGCTTTGAGGAATGTATCCTTTTTGAAGCATCTCATCAAGTTGTTTCTTTAATTCCACTAATTCGGATGAAGGCATTCGGTAATACTTCTTGTATAATAGTGTGGTCCCAGGCACAAGGTCAATTGCAAACTCAAGCTCACGGTCTGGCGGCATTCCTGGTAGTTCCAGAGGAAATACATCTGGAACCCACTAACCACATGAATTAGATACAATTCTTCGGCTATAGCTGCGAAGACTATTTCTTTCTTGGGCATGCTTCTTCGGGCATAGAATTTCGCAGTTTGGCCTTCCTAGCTTGTCAATGTGACTTCTCTGGTCGCACAGTTGATGCATACTTGATGTTTGGTTAACCAGTTCATTCCCAAAATAATTTCCAACCTGGCAGACTCGAAGTCTATCAAAGAGGCTAGGAACATGACTCCCTTGATGTCAATCTCCAAATTGCGGCAGGCGAAATTGCTTTTGAGCAAGGATCCCGGGGATTGTACCATCATACTCTTTTCCAAAATCAAGCAAGAAAACTTGTTTTGGGTAGCAAAACTCCAAAAAAAAAAGAATGTGAAGCCCCAGAGTCATCCAAAATTATTGCATGTATGTTATTAATAGAAAACATACAAATGATGACTTTCGGGTTCTCTCGGGCTTCTTCTGCGGAGAGGTGATGCACATGCCCTTTGATGGTCTTCTAGCCAGGGTATGGCCCCATGTGATTAACTTGCGGCTTGAATGGAGCATTTCACTTGCCGTTCTTGGGACACTATCTGGCGTAGTGTCCGGTTTGCCCACAAGAAAAGCATGCATTGCTACGCTGACAATATTCATGTACCGGGCTGGTCACAATATTCTTGACTTGGGTAGTGGTCTTGTTAACATTCTACTGCCAATTGGGCTTATACTCAACATGTGTCTGTTGCCAGGTACGAGCCTTCTGGACTATGGGTCCTTCCTTCTTAGGCTCAAAGTTCCACTTACAGTCATCCTGAATGGGCCTACAGTCCTGAATAAGCTTGTTTTCCCTTTCTGCAATCAGGGCCTTGTTTACCAGAGTCTGGAAATCCGGAAAATCAAGCATACTAAGAGTGCATCTGAGGTGTTGGTTCAGTCCCCCAAGGAATATGTCCATCTTTCTCTCGTCGGTGGCCACATCATATAGGGAATAGCGGGCCAAATGATTGAACTTGTTCAAATACTCGGTGACGGATAAGTGACCTTGTGTGAGGGCTAGGAACACATGTTGTTTGACTTTCATGATACCCGTAGTGATGTGATATTTGCGGAACTGATCCTTAAACTTATCCCATGTGACTTCTTCATCTGCTGGCCACATAGCTTTAGTGTTGTCCCACCAAATAGCTGCAGCTCCTTCCAGATAGTGAGTCACAAATGGAACCTTATCACCTTCTTCAGTACGAGCAATGTCCAATTTCTTTTCAATGGTCCTTAACCAGTCCTCGGCTTCCAGAGGGTCTGCAACTTGATTAAAACTGGGTGGCTTAGTCCTTTGAAAATCTGAGGGCTTGGAGTGATGACCATTCTGATTTCCATTCTGCCCAACCATAGCTTGCACACATTTCAATAGTTCCAGCAGACCGTTGTTTCTTCTTTCTTTGAACATGCGCATGATTTGTTCAGTGGTTGGCGGATGTGGCGGTGGAGGCAGTGATTGTGGATACGGTTTGGGGGAATGCCCTGCCTGTCTTGCTGAGTGACGAATAGGGACATCCTCACCTGCGTGACTGCTGCTGCCTCCCCGCATCATCCTATTGTTTGTTTTTTCCAATATGAAGCAACCGAGATGAGCAACATCCATAAATGGGGAAGAAAAGCAAGTGACAAAGCCTGAAAGAAAGCAACAAGAAACCAAGGCAAATAATAAAAAGTTCTGACATAATTATACATAGACTCATACATGAAAGGAATCATCACGACGGGTACGACTACACTCATACATGAAAAGAAACATCATGACAAGTACGACTATATCGGTACATCAAAGCATCATGACAACCACGGATGCTCTAATGATCTAGTGCTCTGCTGGTCCTGTTGGATCCTCTCCTGATCCGGAATCGGAACCTGAACTGACAACGTTAACAGAAACCTCCGGGTTAAAGGTAACACAACGACGCTACCTTGAGGGTTCTCCCTCGGGGGCGGGGGCGGGATGAGGCTGGACCATAGAGGATGCGGGAGTAGCGAGAAGTGAAGCCGACTCGGCAGGGGCACTGCGGGGAGTCACGGTCGAGGTACCCGAGCTACTTGAATGAGTAACCGGGGTAGCTGGCGATCTAGAAACTGGTGGAATAAACGGGGTAAATCCTATGGAAGGTGGAGCGGGACTGGACCTAGTGGCCACCAAAGCAGTACGAGCACGAGTCATATCTCGGGCCAGCTCGTGAATGAGAAGATAGCTAGCAGTGATATACCTGGAAAGGTGGCTAGAGGGACTATCGGCCGCCGAATCAATAATAGGAAAGCGGACACGCCCATCATCGTGCAGGGATGGGTAGTCGTAGAAGCCTGGGTGGGTCTGCATTTTGATCTCGTTATAGCGTAACTCAACGAGCATCTCAAGCGCAGCAAACTGAATAGCCTGAGCGTGGGTAGAACTGAAACCACTCCTAGAAGAACAGGTGTATGAACCAGGTGTCAAACTGCAACGCCAGGTAACCACCGCATGATACTCATATACCAAGTCTGCTAGGCACTCCTGGTACAGCCGATACATAGGGTCATCACCGTGAGGGTAGAGGCGACTCCATACGCCTCGAAGAAGGTGCGGCGAAGTATACGGTGGCAGCTCCAACATGCACGCATACGGTACTGGAGCCATCTACACTCGCAACCATTAGTCGGTTAGAAATAACAATAATTCAAATGCATGCAATGCACCAACCAGATGCAAACACTCAAGACTAAACTAGCTACCGTTCAACTAACGCGTCGGCGGTCTAGCGTGTCCTACAGCCAGCGCGGCTCAGATACCAAGCGTTGTGGCACCCCGGCTCAGAGCAATCGGTTCACCTTGCATTGCCAGCCCAGAGATCTAGTCTTCTGGCAACACATGACAACTTGGTACAGAAAACAACCGCTTTATTGATGCTAGCGGGAACATAGGTTTGATATTACATCAGATAGCGAGGCCAAGCGACACACATGGTGCGGCTGAACAGTATGTACATTATTTAATGAACATGAAGGGGCCTCGATCACGACAACTACGCGGCAGCAGAACAACGACGAAATGGAACTCCATAGCACAAGGACACCGATGTGGACACGGTCTAGACACGGGATGCACTCCGATCTGGTAAGACTTTCCTGAAAGCTAGCGTGACACGCCAGGTCAGTACATTGAATGTACTTGCAAGCTCAGAACAAGTAAAAGCATAATGAAAAATAATAACATGACAATTAAGCAGGTTAAATGCAATGCTTCAACATACTACTCATGAAGTGGACATGCTTGTGCATCGAGTCCCTCGGACTCGCTTACCATACGGGTTACCTCGTAGCCAATCTCATCAATACGATGATCACTCCCAGATCACAACGGAAACCAACTCTTTGGTTCCAACAACAACCACAATGGAAACCAACTCTTTGGTTCCAACAACAACCATCTTCATGGTTCAACAATCTCATCACATAACCAGTGCCAACCATATAACTTTAGTGTGCAGGATTAAATTATTTATGTTGATCCATATGGTGTGACCTACTATGAACTGGGTCCGTAACTGAGGACGCGGCTATCGATAGATTTAACACACACTCTGCAGTGGTTAGCACACTGTACCCACACCACGGAATCCATGGCCTTGAACTCCCATTCGGGTGGACCAACGGCATTCCGGCAGAACCATCCCATTGCCATGACACCCTCCCAGCCACCCCTATGGGCTAAGTCATGCGTGGCCCCGATGTCAACCCGTCACATCCATGGCCATCGTTGTGGCAAAACATAAACGGTCCAAAACAGGGATGAGGTACCATAACAACAACGGGCATACAAGGTTATGTCTGCTTACCGGGCCAGGGTACCGCACGCCCATAACCTGCCCTCGTTGGAGGCACCGACCAGAGGCATGACAACGGACCGAATAAGGGCCTTCCCATAAAGGCAAGTGTGGTTGCACTAGGAAGCTCGATTCGGTGGCACCATGACCCGATCAGCATATGTTCAAGTTGAATTAGCATCAGGTTTAACTTGAGATAAAAGAACTCGAGTCATAGTATGCCATGAACATGTAACTATCTGACATGCAACTATATCCACATATCACTGAAATGAAACGGATCAATGTCATAGAATCATTTTGGATGCACAACTAATCACTTTAGAGACACTAGTTTTAACTCAATCATTTTTAGTTATGACATTAGCATGGTGAAAATAATAAACCATTTTTTGAAAATAAAACCGATCATAACCAAACTATAGTCATGCTATCGAAATCATACTACTACTGTCGGATTTCGGGCTCCGTAGACCCTTGATAGATTCGAACTCTGGGGTGCGTGCGAAGAACTCAACCTCCCCAGTCTGCCTACTCGCCAATATCACGGCCTAGCTCGATGAACATGAAGGAAATGGGACACGAAAGTTTACCCAGGTTCGGGACACCTTGCGGTGTAAAACCCTACTCGTGCTTTGTGGTGGATTGGCCTCGAGGGGCCGAGGATGAACTAGTACAGTGGAAGAACAGCCTCAAGAGGAGGAGTGTTCTTGAGCTGACAGGGGAGAGGATGATCTCCTTGATTCAGATCTCTCTCTACGGCGGTGATCCTCTTCCCAAATGAAGGCGCGAAGGGATCCCACAACGGCCAAATTCGAAGGGAGACAACTAGTACATCTTATCCTGACAAAAGTAGTCTTCGCCTGCAAAGACTCTGGTCGTAACGCCGTGGTGCGCTCGGCGATGACCTCCGTCCTGCCGTCCTGGTGGTCTTTCTTGTTGCACGGGAATGGAAACCTTTGGCTGATTTCTCGGGACTCCGTGCCTGCGCTTCCCTCCTTAGCACCAAAGAGGAAACTGCTATCATGCGCCCGCTGGCGCTCGCCTGGCCTTGGTCGTCATGGCTCACGTCATCTGGACCTCACAAGGCGAGGCTTGCATAGGAATCTCCGCTCCTCAGGAGCCAGCCTGAGGAGGCCGCTCCTGCTGGAGGTCTTCATGTCGTCCGCCTCGCGAGGCTTGGCCCCTCATGAGGGTCTTGAGTTGTTGATGCTGAAGGTGGGCCGTACCGGGCCGTCAACGGAGCCACTCTATGGGCCGCAGGCAGGCACGTCTGGGTACCCCCATTCCCAGAATGCCGAGAGTAGTCCCCCGACCCAAGGCGCGCTCGAACTTGGCTTCGAGCTGAAGACAAAGGGCAAGTGCGGAGCGCCGCGGGCCCTAACCGCCTGCGGCCTCGATCGACGTGTGGTGATTGATGGGACATGGGCGTCTCCACTTCCCTATGTTGCCTCGACAACTGTTCGACTTGACATGAGACTGCTGCATGCAAAGAAATATCATCATTGCATGGGATCATGGAGGTCGGCGGTTGGCCTCCCTTCGGCTATAATTGAGGGGAGGGGTGGAGCCCCCCTCGCTCACCTCCATCTTCTCGTTGCCCGCTCCTTCTTCTTCTTCTCTGTCTCGCCATCTTGCTTCAGCATCCATGGCGTCGATCAGGAGGTTCTCCGCGGCGGAGAAAGGGAAAACCCCTCGGGAGGAGCTTGGGCCACATCCACATAAGAAGAGGCTTGGCTGCCCTCGCGACGCCTGCGAAGGGAAGGAAGAATTGCGGCCTTGGTACGAGCGGCCTCAGCCTGGCTCCCCAGTCCCTTTGTATGTCCGCACGCAGAACTCTAGACAGGGCAGCAACGCCCAGCACGCGTGGTCCGGCGTCATGGTGGACAGGCCGAGGCTGCGCAGCCGTCCGGCCCGCAGTCCCACGATGAGGGCACCTTACGCAAGTTCGTGCTGTGGGCGGCAATGTCGCCGCGCTTGTGGATCCGGCTCCCAAGGTTGTTTGCTGAGGAGATGCCGCTGAGGGGGGCACTTGAGTTATGGCTGCAATACGCCAGGTGCTGCAGCCTTGCCACGGGGGTGGAGATCAAGGTCGTCCCCCCGGGAGACATCTTCATGACTCGAGGATGGGGCGAGGTCGCTCGCGCCTACCGTCCTGAGGGGGCCCTTGCCATCCACTTCGGGTACGATGGTGCGTCCACACTGTTCTTCAAGGTCTTCGACGAGGACGGCCGGTGCCTGTAGTGTTTCCCCGGGAGGGGTAGTCCGCGCGGCGCAGCCACAGTTGTTGAACTTGCCCCTGGCCTCACCGGCAGCTCCTCAAGCAGTAGCGGTGACTCCGTGGAATCCAGCGACTCTCCTGAGCCCAGCGATTCTCCGGAGTCCAGCTACGACAGCTACATGCTGCCGACCTCTCGCCGCGCCTGTAACGCCCACGATGCGGCTAAATCTCCCACGTGTCGAGGTACGACTTAGAGGCATAACCGCATAGTGGTTTTGTCGCAAGAAGGGTCATCTTCACACAATCCCATGTAATGAGCAAGAATGGGATAAAGAGTTGGGTTACAATCGCCACTTCACACAATACATAAATATAATTCATATATCATCCAAAATACACACATAGACCGACTACGGTCAAGATCCAAATGAAAATAAGATAACCCCAAATGCTAGATCCCCGATCGTTCCAACTGGGCTCCACTACTGATCATCAGGAAAAGACACATAGTAACGACCACGTTCCTCATCGAACTCCCACTTGAGATTGATCCCATCATCTGCACTAGCATCGTCGGCACCTGCAACTGTTTTGGTATAATCTGTGAGTCACGGGGACTGAGCAATCTCACACCCACGAGATCAAGACTATTTAAGCTTATAGGAAAGGATGGTGTAATGAGGTGGAGCTGCAGCAGGCAATAAGCATATATGGTGGCTAACATACGCAAAAGAGAGCGAGAAGAGAAGCAACGGAACGGTCGTCATCTAACAATGACCAAGAAGTGATCCTGAACTCCTACTTACGTCATTCATAACTCAAACCGTGTTCACTTCTCGGACTCCACCGAGAAGAGACCATCACGGCTACACACGCAGTTGATGTATTTTAATTGGGTCAAGTGACAAGTTCTCTACAACCGGACATTAACAAATTCCCATCTGCCTCATAACCGCGGGCACGGCTTTCGAAAGATAATACCCTGCAGGGGTGTCCCAACTTAGCCCATCATAAGCTCTCACGGTCAACGAAGGATAAACCTTCTCCCGGAAAGGCCCGATCAGTCTCGGAATCCCGGTTTACAAGACATTCCGACAATGGTAAAACAAGACCAGCAAAGCCGCCCGAATGTGCCGACAAATCCCGATAGGAGCTGCACATATCTCGTTCTCAGGGCACACCGGATAAGTCAAGCTACGAGTAAAACCAGACCTCGAGTTTCCCCGAGGTGGCCCCGCAGGCTGCTCGGTTCGGACCAACACTCGAAGGAGCACTGGCCCGGGGGGGTTAAAATAAAGATGACCCTCGGGCTCGCGAAAACCCGGGGGAAAGGCTTAGGTGGCAAATGGTAAAACCAAGGTTGGGCCTTGCTGGAGGAGTTTTATTCAAGGCAAACTGTCAAGGGGGTCCCATAAATCACCCAACCGCGTAAGGAACGCAAACTCAAGGAACATAATCCCGGTATGACAGAAACTAGGGCGACAAGAGTCGAACAAAACACCAGGCATAAGTCCGAGCCTTCCACCCTTTACCAAATATATAGATGCATTAATTAAATAGGAGATATTATGATATCCCAACATATCCATGTTCCAACATGGAACCAACTTCAACTTCACCTGCAACTAGCAACGCTCTAAGAAGGGCTGAGCAAAAGCGGTAACTTAGCCAAACAACGGTTTGCTAGGAAAGGATGGTTAGAGGCTGACATGGCAATATGGGAGGCATGATATAGCAAGTGATAGGTAGCGCAGCATGGCAATAGAGCGAACAACTAGCAAAGCAAAGATAGAAGTGATTTCGAGGGGTGGTCATCTTGATCCTCGTAAGCGTACTCAACAGGTTCCTCGTTCACGAACTCGTCTCCCGGCTCTACCCAAGACAAGAACACAAGCAACGGAACCACAATCAATCCCGAGGAAAGCACGAGCACATGATGCAAAACATGTATGATATGCGAGATATGATATGCGATGCATATGCGTGCTCCGGAAGGAAAATGATGAACAAGGAAGTAACTTGGCAAACCAAGCATGCCACTGGAAAGATGAGATGATTTCGGTCGAAATCGATATAAAGATCACCGGAAACGGATGCACGGTTTGCAAATGGCAAGCAAAACAAGAATGACACGAATCTGCGATTAACAGCATGATAGCACTTAAAATGCAACAAGCAACAATGCTACAGCACTCCGACATAGCAACAAAGCTTATGGCAGTAATGTACAGGTTATGCTTGACAAAAGATGAACACTGAGCTACGGCTAGATCACAACATAACAAGCTCAAACAAGCATGGCAAAAATGCAAAAACTTAACATGGCAAAACAAGGCATGGCAGTGTTCTACTAGATGCATATGACAAAAGTTCCTTACTGAGCATAAGCCAAAATGGACCAGAAGATATGATGGCAAGCATGTAAACATAGCAAGTTTCGTTAACAGGTTTCAGACTTGGCAGAAAACAGAGCATGGGAGAAATAATAACATGAGGGCATCTTGGTGAGCTTGATGCACTCACCACAAGGCAATGCATGACAAAACAAGCATACCTACAGCAATATGGAAAGTTTATGAAGCTATCCATGGCAAGAACAAGAGCATAGCATGTATGGATAAACTACAATAAGCTTGGCAAATTGCATATCATGTTAAGAATCTGCCAGAAATATTTTATAGCAAAAGTAGAGCAAGATTAAGTCATGCTATGGCACTCCATAATTGCAACCAAGTGCAGGAATGCATCCATTACAACTATATCTACAAATCATCCTTATTGAACATATCCAAAATGTGCATGGATCTCTCTATAGCATCAAGTTTACATGGCAACAAAATAACAGCAGACAAAGACTTCGAGAAATTACGAAGTCCCTGAAATCAGAAACATTACGGGGCCTAGTTTGCATGCGTGTGCTAGTCACCACAGAGACCACAAAAATACAAGGAAAAACACCCTTGGAAAGATGGCATGGCATACAACAAAACACATGTAGAGCTCATGCCCATAAGATGCACAGATTAAATCAAACAAAAATGACAAATCTCCAAGTTCTGATAAGAACCAGCAGATAACAGCAACTAGCACTCTTGCAACAGAGATTTGGGCATCGAGATGGACTCTAATGAACATGGTGCAATTGAACAAAATATAGAGCATCACGAGACGAACAATTTGACATATTACACGCGCGAAACGGAGCTATATACAGAGAGTTATGCAATGATGAACATGGGCACTTGCTGGAGAACGAAATAACTTGGAAGTTTCGGGGGTCGAGGAGAAAGTCAACTCACGCGCTCACCAGATCGGATCGGGGCCGGGGCCGGGCTCGGCTGGAGCTGGGAGAGGAAGGGCGACGGCGGCGGGCTCGGAGGAAGGAGGACGGCGGCGCGGGGAAGAGGGGCGGCGCCGGCGACGGGAGGCGGAGGCG
>NC_057811.1:279446083-279455736 GCF_018294505.1 Triticum aestivum
CCCGCGGGCTTCGGTGGGCCGGCGGCGACGGCGAAGGCGGCGGTGACACGTGGCGGCAGCGTTGGAAGTCGGACGTGTCCGTCGGTGGTGATTTTGTCCGGCGGCGCGGAGGGGACGAGGTTAGGGTTTCATCTGCGTTCGTTTTCGGGAGGGTCACATATAAATAGGTACAGGGAGCTAGGGGGCTCCAAATGAGGTGCGGTTTTCACCCACACGATCGTGATCGAACGACCTAGAGCATGGAAGAGAGTTTGTTGGGTTTTGGGCTGGTTTTGAGGGGGGTTTTGCTGCAACACACAAATGGAATTTGCGGTTACCCGGTTTACCGTTGGAGTACCAAACGACCTCCAAACGGAACGAAACTTGACCGGTGGTGTCCGGGTGGTATACTAAGGCCACTTGACAAGCCTCGGTCCATTCTGAGAACGTTTGACACCCGCACACGAAAGAAAACAAGAGGGGTGCGCCGGAGGAGATGGGAGCGCCGGATTGCAAAACGGACAACGGGGAAAATGCTCGGATGTAGGAGACGAACACGTATGCAAATGCAATGCACATGATGACATGGTATGAGATGCATGACATGAATAAAATACAAAACGAAAAACAAAACCCGACCACGGAGAGAATATCATAACACATAGCCGAAAATGGCAAGAGTTGGAGTTACAAATATGGAAAGTTACATGCGGGGTGTTACAACACTCCACCACTACGAGAGGATCTCGTCCCGAGATCTAGGACTGAAAGAACTCCGGATATTCGGAACGGAGATGATCCTCGCATTCCCAGGTGGCTTCCCGGTTGGAATGGTGTGACCACTTCACTTTCAGGAATTTGATTGACTTGTTGCGAGTCTTGCGCTTAGTTTCTTCAAGAATAGCAACGGGGTGCTCATGATAAGACAGATCTTCTTGGAGGTCAATCTCTTCGAAGTTGATAGTGCGCTCAAGCGTCTTGAAGCACTTACGGAGCTGTGACACGTGGAACACATCGTGCATGTTCGCGAAGTTGGAAGGAAGCTCGAGTTGATAGGCGAGGTCGCCTCTTTTGCCAATGATCTTGAAAGGACCCACGTATCTAGGGGCAAGCTTCCCTTTGATACCGAAGCGACGAGTGCCTTTCATTGGAGAGACGCGGAGGTAGACATGGTCTCCGATCTCGAAAGCCAAATCACGATGCTTACTATCATAGTAACTCTTCTGGCGCGATTGCGCGGCTTTGAGATTATCACGGATGACTTTACACATTTCTTCAGCTTCTGTGATTAAGTCATTGCCAAGAAGTTGGCGTTCACCAGTCTCTTACCAATTGAGAGGAGTACGGCACTTTCTGCCATAGAGAATCTCGAATGGGGCCTTGCCCGAACTCGCTTGGAAGCTGTTGTTGTAGGAGAATTCGGCATATGGAAGAAAATCTTCCCATTTCATGCCAAAGGAAATGACACAAGCCCTGAGCATATCTTCAAGAATTTGATTGACTCGCTCGACTTGGCCACTAGTTTGCGGATGGAAAGCTGTGCTGAAGCGAATATTTGTGCCCATGGCCTTCTGGAAGGAGTCCCAGAACTTAGAGGTGAAGATGCTTCCACGATCTGAAGAAATCAATTGTGGAATGCCGTGCAAGGAGACCATTCTGGAGGTGTATAGCTCTGCCAACTGAGCTGCTGTGGTGGATTCTTTGATTGGAAGGAAATGAGCCACTTTAGAAAGCTTATCAATGACAACGAAGATAGCATCATTTCCACGCTTGGACTTTGGAAAACCAGTCACGAAGTCCATTTCGATATGATCAAACTTCCATTCCGGGATAGCAAGAGGTTGGAGGAGACCAGCTGGTCGTTCGTGTTCTGCTTTCACTCTTCGACAGACATCACATTCATTTACGAATTGAGCAATTTCTCGCTTCATTCGAGTCCACCAATACGACTGCTTGAGGTCATGGTACATCTTCGTACTTCTAGGATGAATGGAAAGAAGAGAATTGTGCGCCTCGTTCATTATGACTTTCCTTAGATCACCTTTAGGAACCACAATCCGGTCCTCGAAGAACAAAGTGTCTCTGTCATCAATGCGATAGCACTTGTATTTGGAAAGGCCCTTGTCGATACCACATTTCACCTTCTTCACCATGGCATCAAGAAGTTGTGCCTCACGAATTTGATCTTCCAAAGTAGGAGAGACTATGAGGTTGGCAAGAAAGCCTTGAGGAATAACTTGGAGATTCAGCTTGCGGAAAGCTTCACAAAGATCTGGTTGGAAAGGCTTGAGAATTAAGCTGTTGCAATAAGCCTGCCTGCTTAAAGCATCTGCAATGACATTGGCCTTGCCTGGAGTATATTCAATACTCAGATTGTACTCTTGAATCATTTCGACCCATCGAGTCTGCCTGAGGTTGAGGTTGGGCTGAGTGAAGATGTACTTGAGACTCTTGTGATCGGTGAAAATGTCCACTTGTCTTCCCAGCAAGAGATGTCTCCACGTTAATAATGCATGGACAACTGCCGCCAACTCAAGATCGTGAGTGGGGTAGTTCTTCTCATTGGTCTTCAACCGACCAGAGTTATAGGCCACAACTTTCTTCTCTTGCATTAACACAGCACCGAGAACTTGAAGAGAAGCATCACAGAAAACTTCAAATGGCTTGGATTCATCAGGAGGAGTTAAGACAGGAGCTGTGACTAGTATCTCTTTGAGAGTGTTGAAAGCAACGTCACACTCAGGAGACCAGACATACTTCACATGCTTCTGGAGGAGGTTGGAAAGAGGCTTTGCAATCTTGGAGAAATTCTCAACGAATCTTCAGCAATAGCTTGCAAGACCAAGAAAACTGCGGAGCTGCTTGACATTCTGAGGAGGTTCCCAATTCACAATTGCGGACACCTTCTCGGGGTTAACAGTGATGCCCTTGGCAGAGATGATGTGACCAAGGAAAAGAACTTCATCAAGCCAAAACTCACATTTTGAGAACTTCGCATAGAATTGATACTCTCTGAGCTTGTCGAGCAGCAATCGCAAATGTTTGGCATGGTCCTTCTTATTCTTGGAGAAGACCAAGATATCATCGAGATACACCAGGACGAATTCGTTGGTATAGGGGTTGAAGATGAAATTCATCATCCGAGAGAATACTGGAGGAGCATTGACAAGGCCGAAAGACACGATAGTATATTCATAAGAACCAAAGCTTGTTCTGAATGCTGTCTTGGGAATATCTTCTTCACGAATGCGAATCTGATGATAACCCATACGAAGGTCAAGCTTCGAGAATACTTTAGCACCTTTGAGTTGCTCGAATAGCTCATTGATGTTGGGAAGTGGATACTTGTTCTTGATTGTCTTCTTGTTCAATGGACGGTAGTCGACACAAAGTCGGTCCGTGCCATCCTTCTTCTTTACAAAAAGAACACCACAACCCCATGGAGAAGAACTCGGTCTGATCAAACCAAGACGCTCTTGTTCATCGAGCTGTTTCTTCAATTCCTTCAGCTCGTTGGGTCCAAGCTTGTATGGACGCTTGCAAAAGGGTTCAGTGCCAGGCTCTAGTTCGATAACGAACTCAACTGGCCGATGAGGAGGCATACCCGGAAGCTCTTCTGGAAAGACATCTTGATACTCACAAACGACTAGAATTTGAGAGATGGCATTCAATTCGCCCTTCTCATTGAGAGAAAAAAACCGAATGGTTTCATCACGAGCGGCATAAATGATGACATCCTCAGAAGAGTGTGTCAATTGAATTTCCCTGGCTGCACAATCAAGTTGAGCCTTGTGCTTAGAAAGCCAGTCCATCCCGAGAATAAGATCAATATCCGAGTCACCAAGAACAACTGCGGAAGACAGAAATTTATAGTTTCCCATCTTGATGGAAACATCCGGAACCATCATACTAGAACTCAAACGTTTACCCGGAGAAACGACATCCATGGGTTTACTCAGATGAGAACAAGTGAATTCATGCTTGGCAAAAAACGGTCTTGACATGAAACAAAGCGATGCACCAGTATCAAAAAGAACTTTTGCAGGAATATCATTAACTGGAAGATTACCCATTATCACATCAGTCGATTCCTCCGCTTGAGCTGCATTCATCATGTTCACCTTTGCAGACTTTGGATTATGCTTGACCACTGCATTGCTGGAAGATCTGACAGGAGGAGGAGGCGGAAGGCGCCTTTGGTTGAAGCACTTGTTAGCATAGTGACCTTTCTGCTGACATTTGTTGCAAGTCACATCTGAGAGTGGACGGTGATAAGGAGCATTGGACTTTGGAGCTTGATTCTGAGACTTGTTCTGACGGCCAGAGTTGGAAGAGTTGGAAGAACCATGACCACCTCTGTTCTTCTGCTGGTAAGGCTGACGAAACGGAGGAGGAGGAGGCAACCAGAACTTCTATTGCTTAGCTGCCACAAGTGAGGAAGAAGAAGACTGAACTGCGTCTCTGACTCTTTTCTTAGAAGCCTCACACTTGAGCTGAGCAGCCTCTTGCTTCAGTGCCATATTATAGAATTGATCAAACTGAGTAGGCTCAACAAGAACGAGAGCTAACTGCAGATCCTCTCTAAGGCCACCTCTGAAGTGATAGATCATGCTCTTTTCATCAGGACCGTCTTGTTTAGCGAAGCGAGCAAGTTTCTGAAACTGGATGTTGTATTGATCCACAGACATGTTGCCTTGCTTGAGATTGTGGAACTCTTCACGCTTGCTCTCAACAACACTTGTGGAATGTGGTGCGCTTTGAAGTCCCGACAGAAGTCAGTCCAAGTGATCACACGACCTCCTCTGGGATCTTTGTATTGCTGAAACCAATCAGCAGCTTGGTCCTTGAGCTGAAAAGAAGCGAACTTGACATAGTCCTCAGGCCTGACATTGCTACATTCAAAATGCTTGTTGATGTCCACGAGCTAATCATCGGCATCCGTGGCCTCGGCACAGTAGCTGAAAGGCTTGGGCTGATTTGCGAGAAACTGGTTGAGCATAGCGAAGTGAAACTGATTGTTGCCTTGACCTTGATTTCCTTGATTGCCTTGCCCTTGGGTGCGTTCTTGCAAGAGTTACAGAATCATCTGAGCATTGGCGTTGGTGGCTGCCATGATAGCTTGCCATGCCTCCGGAGGCGGAGGTGGTGGTGGAGGGCTCGCCTGACTCCCTTCATTGCGATCCGGATTCTGATGCGTTGGCGGAGCCATCCTGAAGAGGGTGACATCCATTAGCATCTTGATAGATAAGTAGATAAGTAGAATCAACGGATAGAAATTGCAACATAAAGTCTTCACAATAAACATCCGAACGAGGATGAACGAATGAATTCCGTAGTAAATCATCACACTTCCATTAAGTTGAGAAGACACTTGAAAAAGATACGGAATCAACATATGACTTCGAAGCAACTCGAAAACCACAATACAAAAACAAAACAAAGTATTGGCTTGCAGAATAAGCCGGAACAAACATATGATAGAGATTTCGTCCGAAGATTTCGTGGTGGGGCCCACACGGGATCAATCGTACAGCACCATCATGTACAAGGCTGTGCACATGAGATACGAAGCGTCCCCGAGTCGGCATAGCCAAGGACTCTTTAAGACACTACGAGACCACTGTAAAACCAACCGTGTACAGGCGGACCACTAGACGTCGAACCCCAATCTCATATCATGCGTCTGTCGGAAAGATATCCTAAGGCTACTTGAATTCCCACTTATAAACTCCCGAAACTTTCTGGTTATGCAATCTGGTGTTGGGGATACAGGGGACACAAAATATATCACCCAAACTAGCAATCCCTAGATCCAGCTGTATCCATCCGTCAATACATAACCAAGAAACCTTCGGAAATCGTTTACCTCAACCTTCGAAAAACATCCGTTATACGAGTTATGGCAATACTCCCGAACTCCCGCCCCAGTACTGGGTGGCATCGAGGTGATCTCACCAACAACTGCATAAAAGAGATTTCGATGTCGGCGAAACTCAGGTATTCCAGAACTGCAACGATAAAATTGTGACGGCAACACCTCGGAGCTCAACTCCCCGGGACACTGCCACAACCCCTAAATGTCAGGAGGCACCAAGAACAATGTTCTCGTCACAAAACCATCGGAACGATTCCAAGATACCCGCGTGATCCTAAATTTTTTTTAGTGAAATTTGAGGAGAGAAGAGTAAAAACTTCTACGTCAGGAGACCTCACCAGAGCGACGAAGGGACTGAGGAGTAAAAAGAATCCTACTCTCCAATATATATAATCCTAAGACTCAAAACATTTTTGTTCTAGACTCAACAACGCCAGCGATTCGATCAAGCAGGGGGCTCCTAAGTCGGGGATGGCTCTGATTACCAACTTGTAACGCCCACGATGCGGCTATATCTCCCACGTGTCGAGGTACGACTTAGAGGCATAACCGCATAGTGGTTTTGTCGCAAGAAGGGTCATCTTCATACAATCACATGTAATGAGCAAGAATGGGATAAAGAGTTGGCTTACAATCGCCACTTCACACAATACATAAATATAATTCATACATCATCCAAAATACACACATAGACCGACTACGGTCAAGATCCAAATGAAAATAAGATAACCCCAAATGCTAGATCCCCGATCGTCCCAACTGGGCTCCACTACTGATCATCAGGAAAAGACACATAGTAACGACCACGTTCCTCATCGAACTCCCACTTGAGATCGATCCCATCATCTGCACTGGCATCGTCGGCACCTGCAACTGTTTTGGTAGAATCTGTGAGTCACGGGGACTCAGCAATCTCACACCCGCGAGATCAAGACTATTTAAGCTTATAGGAAAGGATGGTGTAATGAGGTGGAGCTGCAGCAGGCAATAAGCATATATGGTGGCTAACATACGCAAAAGAGAGCGAGAAGAGAAGCAACGGAACGGTCGTCATCTAACAATGACCAAGAAGTGATCCTGAACTCCTACTTACGTCATTCATAACTCAAACCGTGTTCACTTCCCGGACTCCGCCGAGAAGAGACCATCACGGCTACACACGCAGTTGATGTATTTTAATTGGGTCAAGTGACAAGTTCTCTACAACCGGACATTAACAAATTCCCATCTGCCTCATAACCGCGGGCACGGCTTTCGAAAGATAATACCCTGCAGGGGTGTCCCAACTTAGCCCATCATAAGCTCTCACGGTCAACGAAGCATAAACCTTCTCCCGGAAAGGCCCGATCAGTCTCGGAATCCCGGTTTACAAGACATTTCGACAATGGTAAAACAAGACCAGCAAAGCCGCCCGAATGTGCCGACAAATCCCGATAGGAGCTGCACATAACTCGTTCTCAGGGCACACCGGATAAGTCAAGCTACGAGTAAAACCAGACCTCGAGATTCCCCGAGGTGGCCCCGCAGGCTGCTCGGTTCGGACCAACACTCGAAGGAGCACTGCCCGGGGGTGGGGGGGGTTAAATAAAGATGACCCTCGGGCTCGCGAAAACCCGGGGGAAAGGCTTAGGTGGCAAATGGTAAAACCAAGGTTGGGCCTTGCTGCAGGAGTTTTATTCAAGGCGAACTGTCAAGGGGGTGCCATAAAGCACCCAGCCGCGTAAGGAACGCAAACTCAAGGAACATAATCCCGGTATGACAGAATCTAGGGAGGCAAGAGTGGAACAAAACACCAGGCATAAGGCCGAGCCTTCCACCCTTTACCAAATATATAGATGCATTAATTAAATAAGAGATATTGTGATATCCCAACATATCCATGTTCCAACATGGAACCAACTTCAACTTCACCTGCAACTAGCAACGCTATAAGAAGGGCTGAGCAAAAGCGGTAACTTAGCCAAACAAGGGTTTTCTAGGAAAGGATGGTTAGAGGATGACATGGCAATATGGGAGGCATGATATAGCAAGTGATAGGTAGCGCAGCATGGCAATAGAGCGAACAACTAGCAAAGCAAAGATAGAAGTGATTTCGAGGGGTGGTCATCTTGCCTGCAAGGTTCTCAGAGTTGTCGAAAGCTTGATCCTCGTAAGCGTACTCAACAGGTTCCTCATTCACAAACTCGTCTCCCGGCTCTACCCAAGACAAGAACACAAGCAACGGAACCACAATCAATCGCGAGGAAAGCACGAGCACACGATGCAAAACATGTATGATATGCGAGATGTGGTAAGCGATGCATATGCGTGCTCCGGAAGAAAAATGATGAACAAGGCAGTAACTTGGCAAACCAAGCATGCCACTGGAAAGATGAGATGATTTCGGTCGAAATCGATATAAAGATCACCGGAAACGGATGCACGGTTTGCAAATGGCAAGCAAAACAAGAATGACACGATTCTGCGATTAACAACATGATAGCACTTAGAATACACCAAGTAACTATGCTACAGCACTCTAACATAGCAACAAACCATACAGAAGTAATCTACAGGAGATGCTTGACAAAATATGAACACTGAGCTACGGCTAGATCACAACATAACAAGCTCAAACAAGCATGGCAAAAATGCAAAAACTTAACATGGCAAAACAAGGCATGGCAGTGTTCTACTAGATGCATATGACAAAAGTCCCTTACTGACCATAAGCCAAAATGGACCAGAAGATATGATGGCAAGCATGTAAACATAGCAAGTTTCGTTAACAGGTTTCAGACTTAGCAGAAAACAGAGCATGGCAGAAATAATAATATGAGGGCATCTTGGTGAGCTTGATGCACTCACGACAAGGCAATGCATGACAAAACAAGCATACCTACAGCAAGATTGCAAGTTTATGAAGCTATCCATGGCAAGAACAAGAGCATAGCATGTATGGATCAACTACAATAAGCTTAGCAAAATTGCATATCATGTTAAGAATCTGCCAGAAATATTTTATAGCAAAAGTAGAGCAAGATTGAGTCATGCTATGGCACTCCATAATTGCAAACAAGGGCAGAAATGGATCAATTACAACTATATCTACAAATCATCCTTACTGAACATCTCCAAAATATGCATGGATCTCTCTGTAGCATCAAGTTTACATGGCAAAAAAATAACAGCAGACAAAGAGAAATTACTAAGTCCCTGAAATCAGAAACATTACGGGGCCTAGTTTGCATGCTTGTGCTACTCACCACAGAGACCACAAAAATACATGTCAAAAAACCCTTGGAAAGATGGCATGGCATACAACAAAACACATGTAGACCTCATGCCCATAAGATGCACAGATTAAATGATACAAAAACGACAAATCTCCAAGTTCTGATAAGAGCCAGCAGATAACAGCAACTAGCACTCTTGCAACAGAGATTTGGGCATCAAGATGGACCCTAATGAACATGGTGCAATTGAAAAAAATGTAGAGCATCGCAAGACGAACAATTTGACATATTACACGCGCGAAACGGAGCTATATGCAGAGAGTTATGCGATGATGAACATGGGCACTTGCTGGAGAACGAAATAACTTGGAAGTTTCGGGGGTCGAGGAGAAAGTCAACTCACGCGCTCACCAGATCGGATCGGGGCAGGGGCCGAGCTCGGCCGGAGCTGGGAGAGGAAGGGTGACGGCGGCGGGCCCGGAGGAAGGAGGACGGCGGCGCGGGGAAGAGGGGAGGCGCCGGCGATGAGAGGCGGAGGCGCACCGGCGGAGGCGGCGGCCGCGGGCGACGGGGCCGGCGATGGC
>NC_057811.1:279455956-279470736 GCF_018294505.1 Triticum aestivum
CGGCCGGCGCGGGCGCGGCAGCGGGGTCGCAGCGGAGGAGAGAGGATGGGCGGCGGGCGCGCTCGGGCCCGGGAGGGCCTCCCGCGGGCTCGGGCAGGCCGGCGGCGACGGTGGAAGTCGGACGTGTCCGTCGGTGGCGATTTTGTCCGGCGGCGCAGAGGGGACGAGGTTAGGGTTTCATCTGCGTTCGTTTTCGGGAGGGTCACATATAAATAGGTAGAGGGAGCTAGGAGGCTCCAAATGAGGTGCGGTTTTCGCCCACACGATCATGATCAAACAACCTAGAGCATGGAAGAGAGTTTGGTGGGTTTTGGGCTGGTTTTGAGGGGGGTTTTGCTGCAACACACAAATGGACTTTGCGGTTACCCGGTTAACCGTTGTAGTACCAAACGACCTCCAAATGGAACGAAACTTGACCGGTGGTCGCCGGGTGGTATACTAAGGCCACTTGACAAGCCTCGGTCCATTCCGAGAACTTTTGACACCCGCACACGAAAGAAAACAAGAGGGGTGCGCCGGAGGAGATGGGAGCGCCGGATTGCAAAACGGACAACGGGGAAAATGCTCGGATGCAAGAGACGAACATGTATGCAAATGCAATGCACATGATGACATGGTTTGAGATGCATGACATGAACAAAATACAAAACGAAAAACAAAACCCGACCACGGAGAGAATATCATAACACATAGCTGAAAATGGCAAGAGTTGGAGTTAGAAATATGGAAAGTTACATGCGGGGTGTTACAGCGCCCGGAGCGTAGCAGCGGCGTCCTCTCGGCACCGTCGGTGATACCCAGCGGCCGGGGTCCTTTTTGGTCTTCTTCTTTTGTTTTCCGTACGTGGAATTTTGACGAGCCCCCTGGGGGTATGTAAAAAACTACAGTACTTTCGCTCCAATGTTACCCTTCCTAGTATGATGTTGAAATTGCGCATCTCACTCCGGCACGGTTCCCCCTTTTCGTTCTCCTGGTAGCTTAGTGCTCTACGCCGACAGGACCAAGTCCCCAGGAAGGCTTCAGCCGTCGCTGGTATGCCAGGTCGCGATGCCGTGGTTAAGGCCAGGAGGTGAGCGACCCGACGACCAATAAGAGCTCCTGAGGCGGGATGCTCAAGAGGTCCCCTTTGGCATGCAAGTAGCTCTCTGAAGGCTGAAAAGGGAACTGACATTGCCCCCAGCGAGATTGCGAGAGTCGAACTACTGGATCGCGAGGTTCACACTGGCCCCCCTTTTTCCTGTTCATCTAGATGCTCTACGTCCTTGGGTCCCGGCCCTCGAGCGAGGCTCGGCCGCCGCTAGTATGCCAGGTCGCGATGCCGTGGTCAAGGCCAGGGGGAGAGGGCTCAAGAGCCAGTAGGAGCCCCTGAGGCACGATCTTCAGGAACCCTCCTTTAACGTGCAAGTGAATTGCGTGAAAAAAGGACGGCCAGCAGGGCCGCACGTAGTTAAGCTCCGGAGCTTCCCGCGGGTTAGTCCAAGGAGGGGAACGTAACACATAACCACGCTTGTTGTCTTGCCGCTGATCCTTCTGCAAGAAGATGAAGGCACTGAGGATGTGGTGAGGTGACGTGCGCGGAGCAGGCCGCGAGCCAGAGCTCAATCTCTCAGATTTGTCAGTGTTAAAGGGACGGACCCTAGCACAAGCTCCGTACTAGCATGTGTAGCCCCCGTTGCAGGATGAGGAAGAGGCGGGCCAGCAATGCGGGGAGGCCGCGAAGGGCGATAAAGCTCTAGGTAAACAGGTAATAATCATAAAGCAACTCATGATCAAAGGGAAGAGCCAGTTCTAATAGATGCAAAGAATGGTACATGCCACAGGGATGTACCCACGCTTCTTGGGGATGGTGCAGCTCGAGGCACGCCCCCAACTGAACAAACCAGAAAATGTCACCTAGCACTGTTGCTGAAGAGATGTCGGAGTAGTTGAAGACGCGTGCTGCAGAAGTTGCTCCTCATGAGCCGCCCAGGTCCTGAGCCTCGGGAGGCTCTGGGGGCCTGGGGGGCTCACGAGGATCCGTCGCCATCTTCGACAGGATTGGCTGGTGCCTGGCCTTTGGAGCCACCAGGACGCCCTGCATGCGGCGCTAGTGCATGACAACCCAGTTCAGCAAACCAAAAGGCATGCGAACGTAGCTGCGAGGGGGCCCTCGCATCGCCCAACGTAGGACAGCCAGAAGAGCTCCTGAGACGCGGCCCTGTTGAGCCCAGGGATGTTGACGCAGGCGCACAGCTCGCTGTCCTCGCCGGGGCAGGCAGCTGCGCTGGGTGGTGGGCGACGATCACCCCACATAGCTCTTTCCTCTGAAGCTCCTCAATCGCCTTGGTGATGAACTCCTCAGCGCCTGGCGCCTTGCACTCTGCGCTCTCTTCACGGAAGCGCGCGCTGAAGCACGCCTCCACATGGTGCCCGAACGCCGCCCTCGTGAAGCTGGTCAGGTCAGAGGCCCTCCAGAGGAGAGCCCCCGAGCCCAGCCTAAGAGGGGTGCCGGGCGCGCCTTCCTAGGCGAGAGGGGAAGTTGCCCCGTCAATGGGCGCAGGGCTTGAGGCGGCACCGCTGGACACCCCACCCTCCTGAGGTCCTTGGCGGAGCAGCTGCTTCTTCTTCTTAGGGACAGCCTCAAGAGGGTAGACAACGCCCTCGTCATTTGGGTGCTCGACCGCCGCAGCCTGGTAGGCGCGCTCGAGGGAGCATACCGCGTCCTTCTCCTCGCAGGCGACCAAGATGATGCCGCAGCTTCCAGGCATCTTGACGACATTGTAACCATGACGAGTCACCGCCATGAACTTGGCCAAGGCCGGATACCCAAGGATGGCGTTGTACGGGAGGCGAATGTGGGAGACGTCGAAGTTGATGAGCTCAGTGCGGTAGTTGTCGCGCTTGCCGAAGGTGACTGGGAGACGGATCTGCCCTATCGGGGTGGTGGAGCCGTCGGTTCCTGAGAAAGGCTTGGTAGGCTGCAGCTCGTCATAGGGCACCTGGAGTTGATCGAACTTCTCGACGGAGAGAACATTGAGCCCCGCACCGCCAACAATGAGTGTCTTGGTGACGAGGACGTTGCTGATGGTAGGCGAGTAGAGCATCAGGAGGGCACCGGCAGTTGCCGTACACTTGAGCTGGTCGGAAGAGTTGAAGGTGATGGTGTACTTGGACCACCTGAGCAGACGCGTTGCCTCGAGCTTGGGGATGGCCGCGTTCACCTCACATGCGAACTGCTTGAAGATGCGATGGAAGGCTGGGGCCTAAGTGCCACCTAGGATGCAAGCGATGGCACGAGGCTCTTGGAAGCCCCCAGCCCCCTCGTCCTGGTGGCGGTCGTCATTCCTTCTTGGTGGTGGCGGCAGCAGAGGAAGGCCAGTGTTGCCCTAAGGACAGTCCTCGCGAGGCTGGTCTCTCCAGGCGCCCTCGCGAGGCTGGCCCTACCAGTGGTCCTCACGAGCTTGATGGCGCTAGTCCTGGCGGGGGTCGCGATCGTCCCAGCGTCCTCCGCCACGGCCACCTCCACAATCGTAGCCTCGTTCGTTGCGCTCGTGGGGGGGCGACCGAGGCGCCCGTCGCGGATGGCCCTGAGCTCCTGGCAGTCGTTGGTGTTGTGGATGTGCATGTTGTAGAAGATGTAGAACGGGCGGCTGCCATTGGATGACTCCGGGTGGTCGCAGCCGCGCTTCATCTCTGGTTCAGTCGCGAGCATGGACGGTCCCTTGCGCTTCACATCCTTGGCCTTCTTGTCTTCTGGGTCATCTTTCGGAAGCTCGAGGAGGGAGAGGCATCCCTCCTCAGCTCTCGCACACTTGGTTGCCATGTTGAACATCTCCAGAGCCATGTATAGGTCCTCGTGTATGGCGAGCCCTCCTTCATCTTGACGTGACGGACGCCATCAGTGAACACCGAGATGATGGTCTCATCTGACACCTTGGGGATCTTGAGGCGAACACTGTTGAAGAATTGGATGTACTTCTGCAAGGTCTCTCATGGCTGCTGCTTGATGTGTCGTAGGTCACCCGCAGCTGGCGGGCAGTCGCGAGTACCCTAGAAGTTGGTGACAAAACGCTCTCGCATCTCATCCCACGAGGAGATCGATCCCGCAGGGAGGTTCAGGAGCCACAAGCGCGCGTCGTCTTTGAGGGCCATGGGAAACTAGTTCGCCATAACCTTCTCGTCGCCATTGGCCACCTCGATGCTCAGCTCATAGAGCTGTAGGAACTCGGCAGGGTCGGGGGTGCTGTTGTAGCGTGGAGGCAGCTCGGGCTTGAACTTCCCTGGCCAAACGACGCTGTGTAGCTCCGGAGTGAACGCGCGGCATCCCGATGTGGTCACGAGAGCCCGCCGTAGAGGTGGAGCCTGATCTTGGCGCTTGCGTGCCACCACCGCAGGCGGCGTGCGGTCTTGACGTGGCGGTGCTGGAAGTGCACGCGCATCTCCTTGCGGCAGCTACACCGCCTGGCAGCTTTCCTCATCACGTGTCAGCGCCCTACGCGGCCGGTCGCGCCGTGGAGCCTCACACCTTGGCTCGAAGGTGACGTCTTGCCTGGGAGGTGGAGGAGGCGGACCATGGGCTACATCACCCACGAGAGGCAGCGGGGGAGGCAGCGAGCCGGACAGTGCAGGGGTCTCTGCGGCGGCGCTGACTAGATCGGCGATGCGGTCCAGCCAGTCCTTGTAGAGGTCATCGATGGGCCGGTAGTGTAGGAGCTCGCGCGCCATGAGCAACGCAGCCTGCGCGTTTGCCAGCCCACGGCGAGCATGAGACGATGAAGCAGCTGCCGTTGCCAATGACGGAGTGGTAGTGCGCCCATCATGCCGCACGGAGGGCTGCATCGACAAGGCCTGCTGCTCGTGGGCCGGTGGCAGCGTTGGCCGCGAGCAACAGGGAACGGCGGGGAGCACCGTTGCCAATGGGTGCCGTCTGGTGATGCGGGCGGCTAGGGCAGCCCAACTCTCAGCACGAACTCAACAGCCATCAGCTATGGGGATGACGAAACGGTGGCGAATCGACTGGAGGAAGAGAGGCTCCGACGCGCCCTTACCTGGCACGAAAAATGTCAGATTTCGGGCTCCGCGGAGCCTCGATGGATTCGAACTCTGGGGTGCATGCGAAGAACTCAACCTCCCAGTCTGCCAACTTGACAATCTCACGGCCTAGCTCGATGAACAGGAAGGAAATGAGACATGGCAGTTTACCCAGGTTCGGGCCACCATGCGGTGTAAAACCCTACTCCTGCTTTGTGGTGGATTGGCCTCGAGGGACTGAGGATGAACTAGTACAGTGGAAGAACAGCCTCAAGAGGACGAGTGTTCTTGAGCTGACGGGGGAGAGGATGATCTCCTTGATTCGGATCCCTCTCTACGGTGGTGGTGCCGCCCTATTTATAGTGGCCTTGGTCCTCTTCCCAAATGAAGGCGGGAAGGGATCCGACAACGACTAAATTCTAAGGGAGAAACTAGTACATCTTATCCTGACAAAAGTAGTCTTCGCCTGCAAAGCCTCTGGCCATGATGCCGTGGTGGACTCCGCGATGACCTCCGTCCTACCGTCCTGCGGTCTTGATCTTGTTGCACGGGAATGGAAACCTTTGGTTGATTCCTCGGGACTCCGCATGTGCGCTTGCCTCCTTAGCACCAAAGAGGAAACTGTTGCCGTGAGCCCGCTGGCGCCCGCCTGGCCATGATCGTCATGGCTCACGTCATCTGAACCTCACGAGGCGAGGCTTGCATAGGAATCTCCGCTCCTCGGGAGCCAGCCTGAGGAGGCCACTCCTGCTGGAGTTCTTGGTGTCGTCCACCTCGCGAGGGTCTTGAGTTGTTGATGCTGAAGGTGGGCCGTACCAGGCCGTCGACGGAGCCACGCCGTGGGCCGCAGGACGGCAAGTCTGGGTACCCCCGTTCCCAAAACGCCGACAACTACATCACACTAGTCCATGCACTCAAGTACTACAACAAGCTAAACATTCCAAGCAGAACAATTGAAACAATATAAGAAATATTATTTAAATGATTTAATGCATGACATAATACATATTGAAGTTGGAAAATCATACTTATTGAAATGACACCATGCAAATAGTTGTATGGCTTGCGTTAGTACAGAGGAGGGTCACACTCCTCCTGGTTCTCCTCAAGGTAAGCTTCTCCTTCTAAAAATAATTAAAAACAGCAAAGGAAAATATCAAGAACCTCTCTGAAATTCACCAGTAATTCTAGACAGCAGGGAAAAATCTCAAATTTTGTGTGCTGCTAGAATATTCCAATACAAAACCAATGCAAAAAGAATCAACTCATTTGGACTTGTAGATTAGGAGTTAGGACTGGTCAAAGTTTCTGGTCAAAATGATTTAATTTGAATAAAAAGAAAACCAGTGGGTGACGTCAAAGACTTATTCTAGCGAATACACCTCCACTCGTATCGCTTCGGGCGCAAGTCGAGAGGCTGACAGCGGGCCCCACGCATCAGGTCTTGCGAGAGAGAGAAGAAAAAACAGGAGGGGCGGCGCATCACCGGCGTTTATCCGGCGAGGAGAGGTCGGTGGCCGCCGTGGAAGGGATAGGTCGACGCTCAAGACTCACTACAAAAAAATACACTTTCATGATGATACGTGTTTGTCACAGTAGGTCACGTTTTATGTCATGCATGTACATCCATGACAAATTGATGACAGAATCAAGATAGTCATACATGTGCTGTCATAGAAGTGTTCCATGACATTACCAGAATTATCATCACAGAATTGTCCACTTCCATGACGATAAATCACGCGTCATAGAAGTGCTTTCGACAAGGGTGACTGACACGTGGCATCCACCGTAACGGGACGCCGTTAAGCTATCGGGTCCGGTTTTGGATCTGATAACCCGTTAACAGCCCAGACCAATGGGAATTTTCCATGTGTAAAATTCTCATTGGCCGGAGGAAACACGTGTCGGCTCCACGTTCGGACAGATGTCATCCACTCATTGGACAGGAGGCACCTATGATACGTCGACACGTGGCACGGCCCAACAGAGGCCCATTCCGGTGAAAAGGCCGGCCTGTTTGACTTGGTCAAAAGGTAATGGGCCGGCCCACGGAAAGCCTGTTAACGGCTTGTTCGTATATAGCCCATTTACGGCCCGCTTACTGCCGGCCCGTTACGGCCTATCGGAATTAAGCCCAGTACCTTCATCTTGGCCGTCCAATATGATTCCAGCACATTGTAACTTCCGGGCCATGTATGGCCCATGATGTCTTTCGGCCCATATGAGGCCCTTTGTAACTCTCAGCCCATTAAAGACCCGGGATGAAACTGGCCCATTATGAACAATGTATCGCTTTATACCCATTAACGGCCCATTATTCTGTCGGCCGTTTCTAGCCCGTGTTAACTTTCGGCCTTCTAAGGGCTCATTTATTCTTGGGCTCATTTCTAGAATTCGGTTAGATACGGTCCGTTACTGGCCTATTCCGTTTGTGGGCCAAATATAGCCCGTGGTTACATTCGGCCCGTTAACCCGTTGGGTTGTTTCATATCGTTATCAAATACGGCCTTTTAATGGCCCGTTATGGTCCACGAATAGTACGGCCCATGTTTGGCAAAATGATTATATGACCCGTAGAAGGCCAATGGATCCTACGGCCTGTAGAAGGCCCATGGATCATACGGCCCGTAGAAGGCCCATGGATCATACGTCCCGTAGAAAGTACATGGATCCTACGGCCTATAAAAGGCCCATGGATCCTACGACCTGTAGAAGGCCCACGGATCCTACGGCCCGCAGGAGGCCCATGGTTACAACAGTCTGTGTGTTGCCATGATTATTGTGGCCTAGTTACCAAAACTAGGTTATTGTGGCCACTAAAAACGCGGAAAAGGAACTGCAGTGACTACAAGCAAACAACTAAACGAGACAATAAGGACATGAATAAGCAAGCAACTAACACTATCCTATTACAGCTATTGCACATATTACATCCACAGGGCATCAAAGTTTGCCACCAGTGCAAATATAGGGAACAAAGTAGCATATTACATACACTTGCCGTCTAAATTGGCCACCAGTGCAAATAAACGCAGCAGCAAAACAAGTCCATAACTGAAACAACTTCAGAAGAGCTCAAGAAACGTTATCCTGGGTATCCACCATGCTGGCAATAAGCTTAGCAAGCTTATTAGCTTGGTCCTGTTTGGCGCTAAAATCCTCCAACGATTGCTGTTGCACCAGAAAGTATGCATCTGAATGCTCCAGGGACTTCCGCAGTTCTTTCGCTTCTGGTCGCAGCATAGCTGATCGATGTCTTTCAGCTTGTAGTTGAGACTCAAGAAACCGAAATGATTCTAACAGTGAGTTAGAATAGCTTGTGCAAGCAGTAGTGGCCAGTAACTCGAACAGTAAACCAAGACAGGACTTTTGGGTTGCCTCACTGTATTCAAGATAGTTTTCCTTAGCTATTTTATCAGCTCTGTGGAGACCAACAAGGATGTCTCACGATCCTCAACCTTATCTACATTACTTCCTTTATCATTGCTTAATAAGGCCCTCTTCCCAAATATTCGGTCAGCATTCTAAAACAAGAAACAAGCAGACACATAACAGGTTTAGCATGTACTAGTATATGAAACTCATTTTGGTGAACCAGTTCATTAGTAAGGTGGCCGCCTCGATTCTCATCTCATACAGCTGCAGGAACTCGGTAGGGTCAGGGGCGCTGTCGTAGCGTGGAGGCAGGTCGGGCTTGAACTTCCCTGGCCAAACGACGTTGTGTAGCTCCGGAGTGAACGTGCGGCATCCCTCTGTGTTCACGGGAGCCCGCCGTAGAGGTGGAGCCTGATCTTGGCGCTCGCACGCCACCACTGCAGGTAGCACGCGGTCTTAACGTGGTGCTGCTGGAAGTGCACGTGCATCTCCTTGCGGCCGCTGCACCGCCTGGCAGCTTTCCTCATCACGTGTCGGCACCCTACACGGCGGGTCGCGCAGTGGAGCTTCACGCCTTGGCTCGAAGGCTATGTCTTGCCTGGGAGGTGGAGGAGGTGCACCTTGGGCCACATCGCCCGCGAGAGGCAGTGAGGGAGGCAGCGAGCGGGACAGTGCAGGGGTCTCTCCGGCGGCGCTGACTAGATCGGCGATGCGGTCCAGCCAGTCCTTGTAGAGGTCGTCGATGGGGCGGTAGCGTAGGAGGTCGCGTGCCATGAGCAACGCAGCGTGCGCGTTCGCCGGCCCACGGCGAGCATGAGACGACGAAGCAGCTTCCGGGGTCAATGACGGAGTGGCAGTGGGGCCATCATGCCGCACGTAGGCCTGCATCGACGAGGCCTGCTGCTCGTGGGCAGCGGGGTCGGTGGCACCGTTGGCCGCGGGCGACGGGGAACAGCGGGGAGCACTGTTGCCAAAGGGTGCCGTCTGGTGATGCGGGCGGCTTGGGCAGCCCGGCGCTCAGCATGAACTTGACGAGCATCAGCCATGGGGACGGCGAAACGGTGGCGAATCTACTGGAGGAAGAGAGGCTCCGACGCGCCCCTACCTCGCATGCCAAATGTCAGATTTCGGGCTCCGCGGACCCTGGATGGATTCGAACTCTGGGGTGCATGCGAAGAACTCAACCTCCCCAGTCTGCCAACTTGCCAATCTCACGGCCTAGCTCGATGAAAAGGAAGGAAATGAGACACGGCAGTTTACCCAGGTTCGAGCCACCATGCGGTGTAAAACCCTACTCCTGCTTTGTGGTGGATTGGCCTCGAGGGACTGAGGATGAACTAGTACAGTGGAAGAACAGCCTCAGGAGGACGAGTGTTCTTGAGCTGACGGGGGAGAGGATGATCTCCTTGATTCGGATCCCTCTCTATGGTGGTGGTGCTGCCCTATTTATAGTGGCCTTGGTCCTCTTCCGAAAAGAAGGCGGGAAGGGATCCCACAATGACTAAATTCTGCGGGAGACAACTAGTGCATCTTATCCTGACAAAAGTAGTCTTCGCCTACAAAGCCTCTGGCCGTGACGCCGTGGTGGGTTCAACGATGACCTCCGTCCTGCGGTCTTGATCTTGTTGCACGGGAACGAAAACCTTTGGTTGATTCCTCGGGACTCCGCGCGTGCGCTTGCCTCCATAGCACCAAAGAGGAAACTGTTGCCGTGAGCCCGCTAGCGCCCGCCTAGCCTTTGTCGTCATGGCTCACGTCATCTGAACCTCAGGAGGCGAGGCTTGCATAGGAATCTCCGCACCTCAGGAGCCAGCCTGAGGAGGCCACCCCTGCTGGAGTTCTTGGTGTCGTCCGCCTCGCGAGGCTTGGCCCATCGTGAGGGTCTTGAGTTGTTGATGCTGAAGGTGGGCCGTACCGGGCCGTCGATGGAGCCACGCTGTGGGCCGCAGGCTGGCAAGTCTGGGTACCCCCATTCCCAGAACCCCGACAACTACATCACACTAGTCCATGCACTCAAGTACTACAACAAGCTAAACATTCCAAGAATAACAATTGAAACAGTATAAGAAATATTATTTAAATGATTTAATGCATGAAATAATCCATATTCAAGTTGGAAAATCATAGTTATTGAAATGACACCATGCAAATATTTGTGTGGCTTGCCTTAGTACAGAGGAGGGTCACACTCCTCCTAGCTCGCCTCATGGTAAGCTTCTCCTTTTGAAAAGAATTAAAAACAGCAAAAGAAAATATCAGGAACCACTATGAAATTCACCAGAAATTCTAGACAGCAGGGACAAATCTCAAAATTTGTGTGCTGCTAGAATATTCCAATACAAAACCAATGTAAAAAGAATCAACTCATTTGGACTTGTAGATTAGGACTTAGGACTGGTCAAAGTTTCTGGTCAAAATGATTTAATTTGAATAAAAAGAAAACCAAGGGGTGACGTCGAAGACTTATTCCAGCGAATACACCTCCACTCGTACCGCTTTGGGCGCGAGTGGAGAGGCTAACGGCGGGCCCCACGCATCACGTCTAGAGAGAGAGATGGAAAAAGAGGATGGGTGGCGCGTCGCCGGCGTTTATCCGGCGAGGAGAGGTCGGCGGCCGTCGTGGAAGGGATAGGTCGATGCGCAAGACTCACTGCAAAAAAAAACACACTTCCGTGATCATACGTATTTGTCGTAGTAGGTCACGTTTTCTGTCATGCATATACATCCATGACAAATTTATGACAGAATCAAGATAGTCATACATGTGCTGTCGTAGAAGTGTTCCATGACATTACCAAAATTATCATCACAGAAGTGTCCACTTCCATGACGATAAATCACCCGTCATAGAAGTGCTTTCGTCAAGGGTGACCGACACGTGCATCCACCGTAACGGGACGTCGTTAAGCTATCGGGTCCGGTTTTGGATCTGATAACCCGTTAACAGCCCGGACCTATGGGAATTTTCCATGTGTAACGTTCTCATTGGCTAGAGGAAACACGTGTCGGCTCAACGTTCGGACAGATGTCATCCACTCATTGGACAGGAGGCGCCTATGCTACGTCGACACGTGGAACGGCCCAACAGAGGCCCATTCCGGTGAAAAGGCCGGCCCGTTTGACTTGGTCAAAAGGTAATGGGCCGGCCCACAGAAAGCCTATTAACGGCCTGTTCTTATATAGCCCATTTACGGCCCGCTTACTACCGGCCCGTTACGGCCTATCGGAATTAAGCATAGTAGCTTCATCTTGGCCGTCCAATATGATTCCAGCCTCTTGTAACTTTCGGCCCATGTATGGCCCATGATGTCTTTCGGCCCATATGAGGCCCTTTGTAACTGTCGGCCCATTAAAGGCCCGTGATGAAACTTGCCCATCATGAACAGTGTATCACTTTATACCCATTAATGGCCCATTATTCCGTCGGCCGTTTCCAGCCCGTGTTAACTTTCGGCCTTCTAAGGGCCCATTTATTCTTGGGCTCATTTCTAGAATGTGGTTAGATACGGTCCGTTACTGGCCTGTTCCGTTTGTGGGCCAAATACAGCCCGTGGTTACATTCGGCCCGTTTGTGGCCCATTAACCCGTTGGGCTGTTTTCATAGCGTTACCAAATACGGCCTTTTAACGTCCCGTTATGGTCCACGAATAGTATGACCCATGTTTGGCAAAATGATTATACGGCACGTAGAAGGCCAATGGATCCTACGGCCCGTAGAAGGCCCATGGATCATATGGCCCGTAGAAGGTCCATGGATCATACGACCCGTAGAAAGTACATGGATCCTACGGCCCGTAAAAGGCCCATGGATCCTATGACCCGTAGAAGGCCCACGGATCCTACGGCCCGCAGGAGGCCCATGGTTACAATAGTTCGTGTGTTGCCATGATTATTGTGGCCTAGTTACCAAAACTAGGTTATTTTGGCCACTAAAAAAACGAGGAAAAGGAACTGCACTGACTACAAGAAAACAACTAAACAAGACAATAAGGAAATAAATAAGCAAGGAACTAACACTAGCCTATTACAGCTTTTGCACATATTACATCCACTGGGCATCACGCCACCAGTGCAAATATAGGGAACAAAGTAGCATATTACATACACTGGCCGTCAAAATTGGCCACTGGTGCAAATAAACGCAGCAGCAAAACAATTCCATAACTGAAATAACTTCAGAAGAGCTCAAGAAACGTTATCCTGGGTATCCACCATGCTGGCAATAAGCTTAGCAAGATTATTAGCTTTGTCCTGTTCAGCGCTAAAATCCTCCAACGCTTGATGTTGCACCAGAAAGTATGCATCTGAATGCTCCAGGGACTTCTGCAGTCCTTCCGCTTCTTG
Organism: Triticum aestivum; assembly: GCF_018294505.1. Taxonomy (NCBI): domain Eukaryota; kingdom Viridiplantae; phylum Streptophyta; class Magnoliopsida; order Poales; family Poaceae; genus Triticum; species Triticum aestivum. Next base: position 279,468,689 of record NC_057811.1, read on the forward strand.
TCGCAGCACAGCCGATCGTTGTCTTTCAGCTTGTAGTTGAGACTCAAGAAACCGAACTGATTCAGACAGTGAGTTTGAATAGCTTGTGCAAGCGGTAGTGGCCAGTAACTCGAACAGTAAACCAAGACAGGACTTTGGGGTTGCCTCACTGTCTTCAAGATAGTTTTCCTTAGCTGTTTTATCAGCTTTGTTAGAGACCAAGAAGGATGTCTCACGATCCTGAACCTTATCTGCATTACTTCCTTCATCATTGCCTAATAAGGCACTCTTCCCAAATATTCTGTCAGCATTTTAAAAGAAGAAACAAGGAGACACATAACATGTTTAACATGTACTAGTATATGAAACTCATTTCGGTGAACCAGTTCATTAGTAAGGTGGCCGCCTCGATGCTCACACTAGTAGAAAAAGGGGCTTTGGTTCGGGCCTGGCCAGCCCATTAGTCCCAGTTCTTATACGAACCGGGATCAACGGGTGCATTCGTCCTGGTTCGTGAGCCCAGGTGGCCGGCCGGGGCCTCGCGGGCTTTGGTCCCGGTTCGTCTGGACCCATTTGTCCCAGTTCAAGGAACGAAGGGACCAATGGACCTCGCTCCTGGCCCATAACCATTGGCCCCGGTTCCAGCCACGAACCGGGACAAATGATTTGCCTATATATAGCCCATCGCCAGCGAGCAGAGCACACCACCCTGCTCTGTTTTTTGCTGGCCGGCGAGGGGAGGGCATTTGGGTGCTCTAGCTCACCTCCTATGCACATGAGGTGTTCGATGAAATGTCTGAGCCACACTATTAATATTTCTTCTCTCGAAACTCGACCTCTGAGCTCCATTTTCCCCGAGATTTTTCTAGGTTTAGCGGTCCGTCACGTCCCGTCCCCGTCTTCACCGCCGTCGATCACCCGCGCCGATCTCGTCGCCGGCACCACCGTGGTGAGCCACTTGTTCTTATCTTCTTTCTGAAAGAAAAAAATTCTTACTTGAGATAGATACTTGTCTAATTTTCTTACTTTTAGTGCGATGGTTCTGGTATCCGCCCCCGTCGGCCCTCGTCCTGTCTATGATTCGGATGTGGTATATATTATCTTTTTATAACTATTTGGTTCATTTATTGTTTATGACAATTATGCTGACCAACGCGACATAGATTTTATTTATGTAGGAGGTGGTTGAACCGGAAATTCCAACCGACCCTATTGTCGAGAGGTTAAATTTAGTCGAAGAAGAAAACTATTACTTGAAGGAAAAAATAAAAAAAATTGAGGAGGAGAAGATGATATTGGAGTTGCATGTTGCGGATGTCGTCGATGATCACAAGATCAAGATGGATGCAATGCGGTTGAAGATTAGAAAGATTAGAAAATATGCCATTCATACCGAGGCTTGGTATCATTATGCCGTTGGATCAGTTATTACCTTAGTTGTGATTATGATCGCATTTGTTGTTGCATTGAAAGGTTTTACATAGTTTCAATGTATTGTTTAACTAGATGCTCTGGAGAGCTATATGTTGTTCAATTTGAACTATGTATGTACTTTGGTTTTAATGTGATGATGAACTACTATTAATTTGGTCACTTATCTATCCATGTTCATTTGTAGTGCTTTTCCATTTCAGGGTGTTATAGCTGGAAAAAATCAGTAAATGCATGAAAAATAAAAAATGGAGTCAGAAATGGTTGAAAATTGATGATGTGGCTTTGAATGGTGCATTTTCAACACAGAAAAAGTATCGAGTTCAAATAAGTTCAAAAAAATGAAATCCCTTTGTAACAGACGAGTTTCTGTATGAAACCCTGATACTTCGAAAGAGATTGTCCGTTTTGTTCACGAAGTGCATCCAGTTTTTGTCGTAAGCCTCTCTACTTTCTTGCACGTGCTATGTGGGTGAAATGATGATACCATGCCAACTTTTAACCTTTTCAGAGTTCATTTGTCGTGCTTTTCAATTTCAAGGTCTTATAGCTGGAAAAAATCAGTAAATACATGAGAAGTAACAAATGAAGTCAGAAAGGGTTGAAAATTGATGATGTGGCTTTGAATGGTGCATTTT
>NC_057811.1:279471381-279472318 GCF_018294505.1 Triticum aestivum
CATGAAAAATAACAAATGAAGTGAGAAAGGGTTGAAAATTGATGATGTGGCTTTTAATGGTGCATTTTGAACACAGAAAAATTATGGAGTTCAAATAAGTTCAAAAACATGAAATCCCTTTTGTAACAGACGAGTTTCCGTATCAAACCCTGATACTTCGAAAGAGATTGTCCGTTTTGTACACGAATTGCATCCAGTTTTTGCCGTAAGCCTGTCTACTTTCTTGCACATGCTATGTGGGTGGAATGATGATACTATTCCAACTTTTAACCTTTTCAGAGTTCATTTGTAGTGCTTTTCAATTTCAGGGTCTTATAGTAGAAAAAAAATCAGTAAATGCATGAAAACTAACAAATGAAGTGAGAAAGGCTTGAAAATTGATGATGTGGCTTTGAATGGTGCATTTTGAACACAGAAAAAGTATGGAGTTGAAATAAGTTCAAAAAAATGAAATCCCTTTTGTAATAGACGAGTTTCCGTATGAAACCCTGATACTTCGAAAGAGATTGTCCGTTTTGTACACGAAGTGCATCCAGTTTTTGCCGTAAGCCTCTCTACATTCTTGCACATGCTATGTGGTTGAAATGATGATACCATGCCAGCTTTTAACCTTTCTAGAGTTCATTTGTAGTGCTTTTCAATTTCAAGGTCTTATAGCTGGAAAAAATCAGTAAATGCATGAAAAATAACAAATGAAGTCAGAAAGGGTTGAAAATTGATGATGTGGCTTTTAATGGTGCATTTTGAACACAGAAAAAGTATGGAGTTCAAATAAGTTCAAAAACATGAAATCCCTTATGTAACAGACGAGTTTCCGTATGAAACCCTGATACTTCGAAAGAGATTGTCCGTTTTGTACACGAAGTGCATACAGTTTTTGCCGTAAGCCTCTCTACTTTCTTGCACATGCTATGTGGGTCAAATGATGATACCATGC
>NC_057811.1:279472416-279561768 GCF_018294505.1 Triticum aestivum
ACCATGCCAGCTTTTAACCTTTCTAGAGTTCATTTGTAGTGCTTTTCAATTTCAAGGTCTTATAGCTGGAAAAAATCAGTAAATGCATGAAAAATAACAAATGAAGTCAGAAAGGGTTGAAAATTGATGATGTGGCTTTTAATGGTTTATTTTGAACACAAAAAAAGTATGGAGTTCAAATAAGTTCAAAAACATGAAATCCCTTTTGTAACAGACGAGTTTCCGTATGAAACCCTGATACTTCGAAAGAGATTGTCCGTTTTGTACACGAAGTGCATCCAATTTTTGCCGTAAGCCTCTCTACTTTCTTGCACATTCTATGTAGGTGAAATGATGATACCATGCCAACTTTTAACCTTTTCAGAGTTCATTTCTAGTGCTTTTCAATTTCGGGGTCTTATAGCAGAAAAAAATCAGTAAATGCATGAGAAATAACAAATGAAGTGAGAAAGGCTTGAAAATTGATGATGTGGCTTTGAATGGTGCATTTTGAACACGGAAAAAGTATGGAGTTCAAATAAGTCAAAAAAATGAAATCCCTTTTGTAACAGACGAGTTTCCGTATGAAACCCTGATACTTCGAAAGAGATTGTCCATTTTGTACACGAAGTGCATCCAGTTTTTGCCGTAAGCCTCTCTACTTTCTTGCACATGCTATGTGGTTGAAATGATGATACCATGCCAACTTTTAACCTTTTCAGAGTTCATTTGTAGTGCTTTTCAATTTTAGGGTCTTATAGCTGAAAAAATCAGTAAATGCATGAAAAATAACAAATGAAGTGAGAAAGGGTTGAAAATTGATGATGTGGCTTTGAATGGTCCATTTTGCACATAGAAAAAGTATGGAGTTCAAATAAGTTCAAAAACGTGAAATCCCTTATGTAACAGACGAGTTTCCGTATGAAACCCTGATACTTTGAAGGAGATTGTCCGTTCTGTACACGAAGTGCATCCAGTTTTTGCCGTAAGCCTCTCTACTTTCTTGCACATGCTATGTGGGTGAAATGATGATACCATGCCAGCTTTTAACCTTTCCAGAGTTCATTTGTAGTGCTATTCAATTTCAAGGTCTTATAGCTGGAAATAAATCAGTAAATGCATGAAAAATAAAAATGATGTCGGAAAGGGTTGAAAATTGATGATGTGGCTCTGAATGGTGCATTTTGAACATAGAAAAACTATGGAGTTCAAATGAGTTCAAAAAAATGATATCCTTTTGTAACAGACGACTTTCTGTATGAAACCCTGATACTTCGAAAGAGATTGTCCGTTTTGTACACGAAGTGCATCCAGTTTTTGCCGTAACACTCTCTACTTTCTTGCACATGCTATTTGGGTGAAATGATGATACCATGCCAACTTTTAACCATTTCAGAGTTCATTTGAAATGCTTTTCAATTTCAGGGTCTTATAGCTCAAAATAATCAGTAAATGCATGAAAATTTAATAGCAAAAAGAATTATCATAAAATAAAATAAATAAGTAATTTGAAAAAAATAACATAAACTTTAATAAAATATATAAGTATAAACAAAATAAAATAAAATAAAATAAACTTTAATAACATAAATAAAATTTATGAAACTAAAATTATCAAAGTATTTTCTGTTCAAAACATTATAAGCAACCTCTAAAATTTATGAAACTAAAATTATATAAAATTGATGCAACTAAAATTATCAAATTATTTTCTGTTCAAAATCATTAAAAGCAAAAAGAATTTTCATAAAGAACTTTGTTTGTTAGAAACTTTAATAGCAAATATATAAGTAGAAACAAAATAAAATAAAATAAATAAGTATTTTGTTGTAAGTAGAAACAAAACAAAAAAATAAAGCAAAAAAGAAAACAAAAAACTGTGTAAAAATAAAAAAATTGCCACCTACTAGGCCACCACGGCCTGAATATGACTAGAAACCCATCCCTGGGCCAGGATTCAGGCCCGCATAAGGCCCAGTAGGCCCATCATGCATAGCAGTCACAATTAGGCCTGTAAGCCTGCAATGGAGACGAGCACGAGAGGGGTGCGGCAGTGGGACTTATAAACGACTGCGCGCCCCTCTAAACTAGCGAGGTGGGACTAAACATTCGACGCGGGCGCAGCAGCACAAGGCCTTTGGTCCCGGTTGGTGGCACCAACCGGTACTAAAGGGGTGCATTCGTACCGGTTTGCGGCACCAACCGGGACCAATGCCACCCCTTTAGTCCCGGTTGGTGCCACCAACCGGGACCAAAGGCCGCCGCTTCCCGCCCTTTGGGCTGCTAAAAAGAGGCCTTTGGTCCTTGTTGGTGGCACCAACCGGGACTAAAGGGGGTCTTTGGTCCTGGTTGCTGCTAACTAGTACGTCTTATCCTGACAAAAGTAGTCTTCGCCTGCAAAGCCTCTGGCCGTGACGCCATGGTGGGCTATGCGATGACCTCTGTCCTGCCGTCCTGCGGTCTTCATCTTCTTGCACAGGAATGGCAACCTTTGGTTGATTCCTCGGGACTCTGCGCATGCGCTTGCCTCCTTAGCACCAAAGAGGAAACTGTTGTCGTGAGCCCACTGGCGCCCGCCTGGCCTTGGTCGTCATGGCTCACATCATCTGGACCTCACGAGGCGAGGCTTGCATAGGAATCTCCGCTCCTCAGGAGCCAGCCTAAGGAGGCCACTCCTGCTGGAGTTCTTGGTGTCATCCGCCTCGCGAGGCTTGGCCCCTCACGAGGGTCTTGAGTAGTTGATGCTGAAGGTGGGACGTACCGGGCCGTCGACGAAGCCACGCCATGGGCCGCAGGCCGGCAAGTCTGGGTACCCCCGTTCCCAGAACGTCGACAACTACATTACACTAGTCCATGCACTCAAGTACTATAGCAAGCTAAACATTCCAAGCATAACGACTGAAACAATACAAGAAAGATTATTTAAATGTTTTAATGCATGAAATAATCCATATTCAAGTTGGAAAATCATAGTTATTGAAATGACACCATGCAAATATTTGTGTGGCTTGCCTTAGTACAGAGGAGGGTCACACTCCTCCTGGTTCTCCTCAAGGTAAGCTTCTCCTTCTGAAAATAATTAAAAATGGCAAAAGAAAATATCAAGAACCACTCTGAAATTCACCAGAAATTCTATACCGCAGGGACAAATCTCAAATTTTGTGTGCTGCTAGAATATTCCAATACAAAACCAATGCAAAAAGAATCAACTCATTTGGATTTGTAGATTAGGAGTTAGGGCTGGTCAAAGTTTCTAGTCAAAATGATTTAATTTGAATAAAAAGAAAACCAGGGGGTCACGTCGAAGACTTATTCCAGCGAATACACCTCCACTCGTACCGCTTCAGGCGCGAGTGGAGAGGCTGACAGCGGGCCCCACACATCAGGTCTAGAGAGAGAAGGAAAAAGAGGAGGGGCAGCGCGTTGCCGGCGTTTATCCGACGAGGAGAGGTCGGCAGCCGCCGTGGAAGGGATAGGTCGACGCGCAAGACTCACTACAAAAAAATACACTTCCGTGATGATACGTGTTTGTCACAGTAGGTCACGTTTTCTGTCATGCATGTACATCCATGACAAATTTATGACAAAATCAAGATAGTGTAAGTGCATCTAGTGCCCCTTAGTGATTTTGGTGTATTGAAGACTTATAGGTTAAGGGACTAATGTGTTTATGAGTGTACACAGGTCTATAAGTCTATGAGGAGTTTGATATTTACAGAGAAAGTCGACCCCTAAAAATGAAGTTCTTCGACTGAGGACTTTGGATTTCTGAAGACTTTCTGAAGACTTTGATAGTGAAGAAATTGGTGTGACCTTGAAGACTAGGTATTCATTCGAGGAACATGAAGCGCGAAGACTTTAGTTTTTGTAGTTTCATTTTCTCTTTCTTGAGTCATAGGAAACACAGTACTATTAAAGGGGGTCGAAGAAATACAAAGGAAAATTTCCATGTGATGCTCAACTCAAAATCCTACACCTACCAATCCCTTCGAGTGAAGCCATTGGAAATCTCATACAGTTCAGCCAATTTCTTCAGTGACAGAGACAAAGTTCTTCTGGTCGCTGACGAATTTGTTCTGACTGAGGAGTTTGGAATTCGCTAGTGCGGATTGCCTACACGGTGAGGAACATGATAGCCCTGAGGAATTTGATCCTCAAATTTCCGACCATTGCTGTGCTACGCGCCAGCTGTCCCAAAATATCTCATCCACCTAACGGTCATATCATTGAAGGGCATTTATGTCTTATCATGTCGGGCTGCTCCCTAGGCTATAAATTGCCGCCCCCTACAACCACTAGCTGGTTGGCTGCTCTGAGAGAAACTGACACTTGTCATTTGAGAGCATCCCATCCTCCGAGGACTTTGAGCGAAAATCATCGAGTGAGGAAAACCCAAACCCAAACACCTACAAACCCAAAGTGATTGAGCATCACTGAAGAGATTGATCCTGCGTGGATCCGATGCTTGTTACCTTTGAAGACTGTGCTTCTTCCAGACGGTTAGGTGTCATGGTCTAGAGCATCCAAGAGGAATTCTGGATCGCCGAGTGACCGAGTTTCTGAAGGTTCGGAAGCCACCTGAAGACTTACCACGAGTGATTGGGCGAGATATGTGTGACCTTAGCTCAAGGAGAATACGGTGAGGACTGTGTGTCCTCAGGTTTAAATACCTAGCCGCTCCAACCAGATGTACAACTGAGACAGCAGTTGGAACTGGTCTACCAAATCATTGTCTTCACCAAGCTTACCGGTTCTATTTCCTCAACTCTTTCATTTCCTCATAACTGTTTTGTGTTTTTTTCATATCTGTGCTTGAAGACTTTGACTGAAGACTTTCTCAATTTCCTCAGTTCAATTTCTTCAGTCTGTTTGTCTTCATCCTGTGTTATCCTGTGTTTACGCTTTCTGTACGCTGTGCTTGTCTTCATTTCATCATGATGACCATCCTTGTGTTATGTTATGTTTACTTTTGAGTACTTATTCCGCTGCTAGTAGTTCTTCGCTAAGGAATTTCCTCACCCGCAAATTCCTCAGTGAAGAATTCATAAAAATTGCCTATTCACCCCCCTCTAGTTGATATAACACACTTTCAATTGGTATCAGAGCAAGGTACTCCCTGTTCTGTGTGATTTTGGTTTAACCGCCTGGAGTTTTAGTTATGTCGACCATAGGAATGAAGACCGTGTCATGCCCCATCTTTTTCGGTCACGAGTATCCCAAGTGGAAGGCCATGATGAAGAAGCGCCTCATGGCGATGAACAGCGAGCTGTGGACTGTCACTGAGATTGGTCTGACCGATCTGTGCAAGATGGCAGAAGCTGATGACATTCGCAAGTACACTCTTCTCAACCTCACGGCAAAGGACATCATCTGCTCCTGTCTGTCTCAAAATCAGTTCAGGAACATCATGCATCTCGATCATGCGAAGCTTATCTGGGACCGTCTCTCTGAGGTCTATGAAGGTCATCGAACCCGTCATGATCCTTGGTTTGAGGACTTCAAGGAATCTCTCAAAGTGATGATTTTCGAACGAGAATCATCATCTTCTACACCATGCCTCATGGCAAAAGATGCAAAGGTAACTGAATGCTATATATCTGAATCCAGTGAATATGAATTTGGTGATGAGTTTGGACCCAGCTATGTCAAACTTGCTTCCCTTGCCACTAAACAACAAAGAGCTTTGGAAAAAGTTCAATACATGCTAAATAAGAGTGATGATATGTTGGGTGAAGAAATGGATCAGTCGAAAGCTTTGGCTGAGAGTCTTCAGAGACTTCAGTCTAAGTTTGACACCCTTCAAGGTCATCATAACACTCTCTTATCTGATCATGAGAAGCTTTCTTATGAATTTCTTCAAAGAAAGCAAGATCTTGAAAAGCTAAGAGTGAGTTATGAAGATATTCAGAAGGAGCGTGACAAATCAGCGCTTCTTAGGAAGAATTTGTTCCTCCATGTTTGAAATGCATTGAACGTGAATCTGCTAATTCTTCACCTGAATGTTCAAATCCTTCTAATGCTACAAATTCTTCAACTGTCTATGCTATCACTAATTCCTCATCTGAGGACATTGCTAGTATCACTGATGATGCAGGGCTGAAGGAGTTGTACATGACAGGCATGTACAAAAGCCTCAAAGGGCATCAGACTCTTTATGATGTTCTTAAAAAGCAGATCCTCAACAGGAACCTAGGAAAGAGGGTACTGCCTTTGAGAGGAAACTCAATGCTGATGGTACATATTGGAAGCCTGAGCAGTACCCCAAAACCTCATGGGTTGCTGCAATGGGACCTCCAGTTGATCCATCTAATCTATCTGGCTTTACATGTGAATCTTCTCATTCTTCTGATGAGTCATTTGACTCCAACTATAAACTGTTCAAAAATCAGAATGGTGAAGTATTTGCTAGATATGTTGGCACTAACTGCAGGAACGGTTCCCCTATGAAGAAAATCTAGGTTCCCAAAAGATGCCTTGAAAGTCTTCAGGTGAATGTCCTCATGACACCACCTGTGAAGAATAGGAACCCCAGATCAAATTCTTCATATGGATCAAATTCTTCATATGGATCCAAGTCCTCATACGGACCAAATTCCTCACGTGGATCAAATTCCTCAAAAGGATCAAAGTCCTCATATGAATATCATCGTGCTAACAACTCTGTTTCGCAGGGAAGAGCTAAGGGCTATGAATATGAGCATTATTCTTCTAACCATTATGTTCATAAGTCCTCGAAGAATTTCTCTGCTTATTCATATGTGTATCCTAGCTCCTCTTATGTGAAACGAAATGGACTGGCTTCTATGCCGCCTTTCTCGTATGGAGCTTGCAGAGTGATGAACTCTTTGCCACCCCTTCAGATGTGGGTGGTGAAGAAAAAGAACTAATCTCTTATGCAGGGTCAGGTCTCCAGACGTGCGTAAACGTCTGAAGAATTTGCTGGAGACCTAAAAAAATGCCTGAAAGGACGCAAGCTAATCATGAAGAAATGAACTTTCATTTCTCACGTCCTCATACTGCTTTATCTGTTCTATTGCTTGATGAAATTGATCTGATGAATTGATGTCATATTCTTCACTGATGAAGTATATGAGTTAGTAAGCTGCACTAATTCATCTGCAGGATGATCAACCCAAAGCCACTGAGTGGGTCCTCGATTGTGGATGTACAAATCACATGACTGGTGACAAGAATCTATTGATGGATGCTCCCTTATCTCCATCGCATCTGAAGCATATCATCTTCGCTGACCAAGGCAAATGTCAGGTATTGGGCCTAGGTAAGGTTGCGATCTCAAAGGATCGACACATGGACAAAGTCATGCTTGTCGAGTCCTTAGGATACAACCTCATGTCTGTCTCAATGCTTTGCGATCTTGATATGGTTGTTGTCTTTGGCAAGTATCATTGTGTTGTGATCATGGAACCTGACAATTCCAAAGTCTTCGAAGGCTTTAGGAGAGGAGACTTGTATATTGTTGATTTCTCTACAGGACAACAACCAGCCGTGTGCCTACTTGCAAAAGCTTCAGAAGGCTGGCTATGGCATTGAAGACTTGGTCATGCAGGCATGAGGAATTTGCACACTCTTGCGAAGAAGAAGCACGTCATTGGCTTTGAGAATGTGAAATTCCTCAAGGATCACTTATGCGGAGCCTGTGAAGCTGGGAAGATGACAAAGGCTAAGCATCCAGCGAAGACTATCATGACCACTACTCGACCATTTGAATTGCTTCACATGGATCTCTTCGGTCCTAAACATTATTCCACAGTTTCAAATGATGCATCTCGATATGGCTTTGTTATTGTTGATGATTACTCTCGTTACACATGGGTACACATTGGTACTTACAAACATGAAGTGCAGGAAGTCTTCAAACGATTTTCCTCGAGGGCATCAACCAACTTTGGTGTGAAGATCAAGCACATCAGAAGTGACAATGGAACTGAGTTCAAGAATTCTGGTCTTGATGACTATCTTGATGAACTTGGTATTACTCATGAGTTATCTGCTCCTTATACTCCTCAGCAGAATGGCGTCGTGGAGCGCAAGAACAGGACTCTTGCTGTGATGGCTCGCACTATGCTTGATGAATACAAAACGCCGCGTCGTTTCTGGATTGATGCAATTGATACTGCGTGCCACATCATCAATAGAGTATATCTTCACAAATTCTTTAAGAAGACTGCCTATGAACTCCTCACTGACAAGAAACCCAATGTGAGTTATTTCAAAGTCTTCGGTGCTAAAAGCTGGATTAGAGATCCTCATCACAACTCTAAATTTTCACCGAAAGCACATGAAGGTTTCATGCTTGGTTACGGAAAGGACTCACACACCTACAGAGTCTTCAACAATGTTCTTCACAAGGTTGTTGAAACTGTAGATGTGCGGTTCGATGAAAGTAATGGCTCGCAAAGAGAGCACCTACCTTCTGTGATAGATGAACCAACAACTGAGGAATCTATCAAGTTCAAGGCTACTGAGGATGTCATTCCTACTGAAGAATCTGCTGAAGAATTCATTCCAGAACGTGAAGAACGTCGAGCTGAGGCACCTGAAGAAAATGGTGCTGAAGAAAATGCTGATCAAATTCCTCGACGACAACCAGCTCATCCTCGCATTGCAAAATAAGTGCAAATTGAGAAGATCATCGATGACATTGAAGCACCAGGTCCTCTCACACGCTCAAGAGCTTCACATTTATCTAACTTTTGTGGGCACTTTGCTTTTGTCTCTATCACAGAGCCCGCTAACGTAGATGAAGCATTTCTGGAGCCTGAGTGGATGCAGGCCATGCAAGAAGAATTACATCAGTTCGAGCTCAACAACGTCTGGGAACTAGTCAAACATCCAGATCCTCGCAAGCACAATATCATTGGCACAAAGTGGATCTACCACAACAAGCAAGATGAAAATGTCCTTGTGGTGAGGAATAAGGCACGGCTTGTAGCTCAAGGCTACACACAGGTTGAAGGAATTGATTTTGATGAAACTTTTGCACCTGTTGCTAGACTTGAGGCTATTCGCATATTACTTGCTTATGCTAACCATCATGATATCACTTTATATCAAATGGATGTGAAAAGTGCATTCCTCAATGGTAAGCTTGAGGAAGAAGTATATGTTGCTCAACCCCCAGGTTTTGAAGATCCAAAGCATCCTGACAAAGTCTTCAGACACAATAAGGCCCTCTATGGCCTCAAGCAGGCCCCTCGGGCGTGGTATGATACTTTGAAGGAATTCCTCGTGAAGAAAGGCTTCAAACCTGGTTCACTTGATCCTACTCTTTTCACTAAGTCTTATGATGGTGAATTATTTGTGTGTCAAATATATGTTGATGATATTATCTTTGGCTGCACTGACCAACGTTACACTGACGAATTTGGTTATATGATGAGAGAGGAATATGAAATGTCTATGATGGGAGAGTTGAAATTCTTCTTAGGTCTTCAAATTCGTCAACAACGAAATGGCATATTCATATCTCAGGAGAAATACCTCAACGATGTACTGAGGAAATTTGGTATGCAAGATTGCAAAGTCGTCAAAATTCCTATGCCCACAAATGGCCATCTATGAAGTGATGAAAATGGTATTGACTTCGATCAAAAGGTATACCGCTCCATGATTGGTTCTTTATTGTACTTATGTGCATCTAGGCCAGATATTATGCTTAGTGATTGCATGTGTGCCCGATTTCAAGCTACACCGAAGGAATCACACCATAAGGCTGTGAAGCATATTCTTCGATATCTAGCTCACACACCAACACTTGGATTATGGTACCCCAAGGGCTCGGCTTTTGATCTCATTGGATATTTTGACTCTGACTATGCTGGTGATCGTGTGGACCGCAAGTCAACATCTGGCACATGCCATTTCCTTGAACAATCTTTGGTCTGTTGGTCCTCGAAGAAACAGAACTGCGTATCACTGTCTACTGCTGAAGCTGAGTACATTGTTGCTGGTTCTTGCTGTGCTCAATTGCTATGGATGAAGCAAACTCTCAAGGACTATGGCGTCAACGTGAAGAATGTGCCTCTCTTCTGTGACAATGAGAGTGCCATCAATATTGCTCACAATCCAGTTCAACACTCGAAGAGAAAGCACATTCTGATTCGTCATCATTTTCTTCGCGATCATGTGTTGAAGGGCGACATTTCTATTGAGCATGTGAAGACTGAAGAACAGCTAGCCGATATCTTCACAAAGCCCTTGGATGAGAAGAGATTTAGCAAGTTGTGGTGTGAGCTAAATATCTTAGAATCTTCGAATGTCCTTTAAAAAGGACACTCATCCTAAGACTTATGCAAACTTGATGACTTAGATGTACAACACATGAAGAAACGTTTTTCTGCAATCAATGAAGACTAACACTCTAAGTGTGAAGAAATTAACGAAGAATTTGATTCTCAGAGCCCTACGACAATTGTATGCGGTGTCTGAAATCATCATTCTTATACGGTGGGTCACGCCACCACCAAAAGTTGAAAATCTTCAATTAGAGTTTTTCCTCAGTTTTTGAAATTTCTTAGTTGTTCATGTTCTTCAACTTTGCATTGTCTTCACTGTTTCCGCCGTTTTTCTTCATTGGCTATATATATATATATATATATATATATATATATATATATATATATATATATATATATATATATATATGAGTTTATGTCCTCTATAGCATTCACTTATTGCTAATTCTTCAAGTTGTTTTTTCTGCTAAGTGAATGTGATCGGACCCTTCCCCCTCTATGCTAAACTCAACCCAATCTATTCACAAATTCTTCGTGTGCGTTCTATTTGAAACTCGTTCAAAATCTTCATTGTGTCCTGGTCAGCTGAAGAATTTGCGAACGGAACTTTTAACTTATCCTATCAAAATTTTCAGCTTTGCCGCTCAAACCATTCCACATCCCACGAAAACACTTATCTATTCACACACGATCTCCACTTCTCAGTACGTGGGTGACACATGTCAAGCGAATGAGAAGGGTCAGGGGCACGTTCTTCCAAATTCTTCGGGCGAACAGTTTTTCACCATGGATATAAATACCCCTCCCCTTCCTCACTTCTCCATTACTCCGCTCGACCTCACTCCAGCTCGAGCTTCTCAAACCCTAGCGCCGCTGCTACTTCATCGTCGCCGGTGAGGAAGAGCTTCACTGCCTCGACCTCGTCGCTGCCGTACTCGCGCCGGCCGTGGATTTCTTCCCTCCGCCACCGCCGTAGCCGTCTTCCTCAGCCGAGTTAGGGCGTGGAAGATCTGCACTGACGAACTTCACATCTCCACTTCCCAGTTCGTCGTGTTGTTCGTACAGGGTAATTAAAAGTTACTTTTACTGCCCTCTTTGATTCAAATGATTTCTACAAAATCTTTAAAGGTGTTTATTCTTCAAATTATTCACACACTAAACACCTCACATGTCATCTGTTCTTGATTCATTTCTCTAAGCTATATTTTTGCTCAAGATTCCTCAATTGTGTGCATTTCTGATCTGTACAACTCTGGAACCTAAGACAAAGAAAGCTTAGTGAAATTCTTCAAGACTCATCTGGTCAAATTCCTCAAACTTGTTCTTTTTGAAAAACTTTTGAGAACGCATATGATCTCTCCAAATTCCTCGCAACTATACTCTGTTCACAGGTACTCATGTCCGCTGCTGAATCACTAGGTTCTCATCAACTTAACTCATTTGCAGCGTTCCACGAAGAAAAGTTGCATACCTCTTCAGAAATTTCCATTGTTCAAATTCCTCATCTGAAAAAAATGGTTGATGGAAAGAAGCCAGAGAAAGGAGGAAAGAGGCCTGAAATCAACACTACCTTTGAAATCCCTGATGACATATACAAGGATTACTGCACTCCTGATGAGGCCAAGTTTGGAAAAGAGGACAAAAATCAGCGCAAGGTGCGCATCCAGAGGATAGAGAGGAGATGGGCAAGAGAGTGGAGGGAGTACAGGTATGTTACTCCCAAATACATGAAGAAATTCGCTTTAAATCCTCCATGCCCAAGACCTCCATTGGCACCTGGCCAAGAAGTAGATCCCACTAGCCTCAAGCGCGGTGAGGACTATCCTGATGAATGGGCCAAGCGCCAGGCCAAGCTGGCTAGACAAGCCAGAGAAGCAGTGAGGAAATTCAACGAGGACTCTGCTGCTGCTGCCTCTGCTGAGGCCTCTGCTGTCAAGCCGAAAAAGGCCATGGCAAAGAAGCCTGCGCATAAGCCAAGTGCTTCACCCTCAATGCCCTCACGACCAAGTTCCTCAGCAATGCCCTCACGGCCAGATTCCTCAAAGCCCTCACGGTCAACTCCTCAAACTGCTCCTGCTCCTCCAAAGTCCTTAGCTCCTCCGCCAAAGTATTCGGTTGCTCCGACCAAATCCTCTGCACCTGTGCATCTCGCCATGTGCCAAAGGACAATAGGCATCTCTATTGCCTCAGGAGCTTCTGCTAGTTCCTCAGCTGCCCCAAATTCTTCAACGGGACCCTCTCTGCGGAAGACAAAGGCCACTGCTGGACGAGGTTCTCGCCCAAGTCCTCACAAGAAGCAGGTCACCTTCCAAGTGCCGTCTGATGAAGACAAAGCTGATGATGATGAACTTGCAGAAATCATCAGAGATAGGCAGGTCAAGGCCGCTAGAGCCAAAGGCATGAATGTGCCTCTTCTTTTGGATCCCAAGTTGATCCTCGATTACATTGATCTCTGGCACAAGGATCCCAACACTCCTATGCCTGATTTCAAGCTGACACCTGGCCAAAGTCATATCCTGACTGCCTTCATCCAAGAAGAAAAATGGAAATATGAGAAGGCCAGACAGCTCAAGAAAGCACAATACAGGAAGGAGCGCTTCCTGAAGAAAAATGTTGTCTCTATGACAACTGAAAAACTTGTCACTATTCAATCTGAGATCAAGAAACTCAGTGATGAATTTGACATATAATGTGCTGACTGGCTTGGAGCCAAAGTCAGATTTGTGAAATTGACTGATAAATTCACCTCCAATGTTGCAGCCCCAACGCAACATGAAAATCCTCAGGTTGAAGCATCTGCTCAGCCTACTGAAGAAAATGCCAGCACCGCTGATGACAATCAGGCTGCTGAAGAAAATGTGAGTTCCAGGGTTGATGACTGCATTCCAGCTGCTGAAGATATTACAAGGGCAACCTCTAGTGTTGCGGATGATGAACAAGCCAGGCCATCTGAAGGTTCAGTTGATGTGCCTAAAGAAACTGAAATTGCCCGAGCATCCACTAGTGGTGGGCCTAAAGAAAATGACGAAGTCAGGGCAACTGCATCAGTTGTGCCTGAAGAAATTCAACCAAATTCCTCTGCTGCTCCTGCGCCTACACCAACTCTGATCCTTCCATCTGCATCAGATGTGAAGAAGACCAAGGCTGCAGAGCGTGCAGAAGTGAAGAAGAGGAAATCATCAACTTCATTAGATTCTTCAGCTCCGAAGAAGATGAAGTCTTTGACCAGCTCATTTGCAAATCCCATCTATGTTGTTCCTATCTCAACCATGCCATCAAAGGACCTTGTTCCTTTTGATGAAGATTATGTGATTCCAAGTGAATCTGATGAAGACATTCCCTCTGCTGCTTCCTTAGAGCAGATGGATGAAGAAATTGAAGTAGACATAATCCCTTCAACTCCAATTGTCTCCTCGCCCATGCCTCAGTTCACTCCTGAAGAGGTCGGCGTTGAGGAATTGGATGAACAAAATTCTGACATGGACATTGGGAGTACTACTCCATTGATGAATGATGATTTCTGGGATAGTCAGCATCCAAACTCTCCTCTGTTCACGCGATTGCAACAAATCACTCAGTCCCCAGCACATACTGTTCCATTGGGCTCTGAAGAAACTCACCCACTCCATCTGTCCATGAAGAAATTCCAGCCACTAGTGCTGAAGAAAATGAAAATGAAGAATTGAAGACCTAGGCTGTCACTGAAGAAGAAGCTGAAATTCCTCAGCCTGTGCAACCTGAGATTGCGATTCCTGAGGTGACAATGCAATTGACTGACACTCCTCAGCCCAAACCAAAGGATCCATTCTCAAAGAAGCAGAAATTCAAGGCTGATGATTTCTTCGGCGAGCACGTGTTCTTCACTAATTATAATCCCTATGATTCTGCTCATCTTAGAAGGAAGCACTTCTGGACCACCAGCCAGGCCAGCTTCTATTCTTCACTGCTCTTCAACAAGGACAAAGTCTTCGACCACGAGCATATTCCTCATGTGGACATGGAATTACTGCCATGCTTCACCCCTGTCCTCAGTGTGCTTCATGACACAGGCCTCCTCAACTTTTGCACAGAGATAGTTGATTGAAATGAAGAACTCATTCTTCAATTCTACGCAACACTGCACATCACAGGAGATGCTGATGATGTAAACTCCTTGGTTTTGGACTGGATGACTGAAAATACTCACTATAAGGCACCGGCCTCTGAATTACTTCACGCCCTGCCCATCAGTCCTCCACCTGAAGGAGCTCGTTGCCTGTACCAAGAGCCTGAGCTCACTGCTCATTATATGCAAGTGCTTATGAAGCCCCTGAAGCCCGGTCAAGCCTCAAGGACCAAATTCCTCATGAAGGAATTGCAGTATGTACCAAGAACAGTCTATCGCATTCTGACGAAGACTATGAGTCCAATCAAAGGCCACGACTCCTCTGATGAGGAAATTGTTGGCATCATGAAGAATCTGGTATTCAACATCCTTCATGGCATTCCTGTCAATTATCATGATTTCTTCATGAGGACTCTGGCAAACGTTGCACTTTCTCCGTTTGAGCTGAAGCCTTATGCACCGTGGATTATGAGATTCCTCAGAACAAGGTCTTCACTCAACTACAAGGCTGATTTTCAGAATCACCTCAGCTACTTGCCCCCAATCGAAGTCCTCAAACGGACATTTTCCTCAGCTGATGAAAAGGGCAAGGCACCAGCTGTTATTGATGAAGGCATTCGTCCATTGGATGGTCAGTTTCGCAAAGCTGCATCTTATTCCACCAATGATGACTCTGCCACTCATGATTCTGCTGCCCATGCATCCAAGCCAAATCCTCAAGTCACTGCTCCTCGTGTGATGACTGACCGTGAGCTTCTCCTTAGTCTTCACCAGAAGGTGGATCGAAACCATAAATGGGTTAAGCGTCAGTTTGGTTCTATTCTTCACAACATGACTGCCACACATAATGCAGTGAAGAAAAACCATTACTACCTCCATGAAGTCTTTGGTCACACCTGGGCTATTCTGTCACATGTATATGGTGAAGAAGATCTGAAGAACATGGGTCTCAAGGAAGATTTTGACTGGTCTGCTCCTCCACCGAAAAGTACAAGAAGGTAAAGGTTCCTTCCTTGGTGGCCAGCTCCTATTCTTCATCGCGCTACACCGACGAGCGTGAAGACTTGGACGACACTGCGGCAGGCCCAACATCAACAAGCGACCCCAACAACGCTGGCGCTCCTCCATCAACGTGATATTCTTCAGGGGCGTTAGTCCTCATTTTCAACCCTTTTGGTCATTCGATGACGAAGGGGGAGAAATTTGAGTTAGTCTTCAAGCGGGTCCTTATATGGGCGTTTTTTTTCTAAGTTACAACTCTCGTTCTTCTGATGACTTTGCTGGATCGAGTTGTAAACTTAAACTCTATGGTGGCCTGATACTTTTGCTCTGATTTTCTGCATGCTTATTCCTCGCTAAATGTTAATGCACGCATGCTGAATTACATCAGTCACCATATTTCATCATGCATTTCATATTCTTCATATTATATGTCAAATGTGTGTATGAATTACAAGATATAGGGGGAGATCTCCATGATTCTACTCTTCAAGTGTGCATTGCTTCAAAAGAAAATTCCTCACTATGCACATCTTCAGGGGGAGTTCTCTATATCTTGCAATCAAATTCCTCAATATCAGTATTTACACTTCATATGTTTATCCCCGTTGAAAACTTAACCTATATTGTCATCAATCACCAAAAAGGGGGAGATTGTATGTGCATCTAGTGCCCCTTAGTGATTTTGGTGTATTGAAGACTTATAGGTTAAGGGACTAATGTGTTTATCAGTGTACACATGTCTACAAGTCTATGAGGAGTTTGATATTTACAGAGAAAGTCGACCCCTAAATTTGAAGTTCTTCGACTGAAGACTTTGGATTTCTGAAGACTTCCTGAAGACTTTGATAGTGAAGAAATTGGTGTGACCTTGAAGACTTGGTATTCATTCGAGGAACATGAAGCGTGAAGACTTTAGTTTTCGTAGTTTCATTTTCTCTTTCTTGAGTCATAGGAAACACCGTACTGTTAAAGGGGGTCGAGGAAATACTAAGGAAAAATTTCCATGTGATGCTCAACTCAAAATCCTACACCTACTAATCTGTGATGCCCCGAGACCGATGCTCCGTCTGCCTTCCTTGTTTTGCGAGTAAGCTGTGTTTTATTTGTTTGTTGCATTCGTCATCGCATCATTTGCATTGCATCGGCACTTCGTTGCCGCCATGTTTTAAAACTTGCATCCCCTCGTAGTGGCCGCGTTCCCCCCTTGCTTCCGCTGACCCTTCCGAGACCAACCTCGTTCTTCGTTTTCCCTCTTGCTTAAACCGGAGTCCCTCTTTGCACAGTGCATCGCCCCCTCGCGCGCGTCCGAAATTTGTCCCGAACCCGAACCGGACTTTCGTTACCGTTGGGTCCGGATCATCCCCTAACATCTACAAAACATCCCCGTTTTCTTTGTTGGACGCTCTAGCCTACTCATTATCGACCGCCCGATTACGATCGGACGGATCGCGTTAAACCCCTACCCTAATCCCCTACCTATATAAATAGTCCAACCCTAAACTTTAGGAAGCTTGTCCCATCCTTCCCACTCCGTCGCCACCATCTTCCTCGGGATCCATCCCGAGCCAACTACCTCTCCACCTGATCCATCCAATCCATCGACCGCTGCCTCCCTCGTTTCCCCACCAACAGAGCCCGCACCATGATCCAAATCCTCTCGGCATCTCTCTTCATCCTCCTCCCAGGAACAAAGCCATGGCGCCCGAGGCCTCCCCCTAGCTCGCCTCGTCGGAGCCCTTCCAGCGGCTGCTCCAGGCGTCGCCCTCGTCTCTCCTCATCCTCCAGCCGCCTCCCCTCCCGGCTCCCGTGCGTGTCCAGCACCAAAGGAGAGGAGCTCCTCGAGCCTCGACCCAGCGGCAGGTGCCCGAGCGCCCCCTCACCTCGTTCGTCGCCAGGCCTGCCTCCTCTGCCTCGCGCTCGTTCGCCGCCGCCGACTCCCTGCCGCTGCCTCTGCTTCCCCTGCAACGAGAAGAGCCACTGCCGCCCCAACCCGGCGCGCCTCCGCCCCTTCTCCGGCCATGTCCGGCGCCCTGGCCGGATCCGCTGTCGCGTGCTCGTCGGTGGCCGCCCCTACTCCTCTCGCCCCGACTCCCCTGCGTCCTCTGCATCGCGTCGCCGACCTCCTCTCCAGCAAGGAGCCACCTCCACCGCCCTTGCCCGTTCTGGCCGGATCCCGCCGCCTGGGCCCCGTCCCCGGCCACCGGTGCCCTCGCCGGAGACCATCTGCGCCGCCCGTCAAGTCTAGCGCCTCTGCTTCGCTCGCCTGAGCCAGCACCTCGTCCCGCCTGCTGCTGCTTCTGTTCTTCAGAAGCGAACAGCTCGCCCGCTCACCCCGTTGACCGCAGTCGCGCGTGGCCTCCGCGCCTGGGCCAGCAGCCTCCCCTTGCCTTCTCCAGATCCGGCCCAGTTCGCCTCTGCCTCACCGGGCCAAGCCCATGGGTGAGAAGCCCCTCCAGTACCCCCTCCTGTACTCTATCGGACCAGCAAGATGCGGCCCGTGTTATTTTTTTTCCCTGCGCTGCGATTTTAGCATTATCCAGGAGTTCATAGTTTACAGAAAACCCCCTCACGTTCATGCATTAATAACTAATAAACCGTGCATCGGATTAACATGATTTAAACATGTAAAATGCTTAGAATTTTGTGTAGTTTAATAATATGCCATTTTCACCCATGTTAAAATTGTTTAAAATGTTGTTTGATTAAATTTGCTCGAATAATATGTTAAAATGATTTATTTCATAACTAAATAACCGTAGCTCGGATTTTAATAAACTTTATATGTAAATGGGGTAGAAAAATGCCTAGTTTAACTTGGTGCACTTTATTTTGCTGTTTAACAATATTAAAATTGCGTTTATGGCAGAACAGTACCAATCCCAATATATGGACATGAGGATTTTCCGGAATTGTTGTTGTTTGTTTCTGGCCTCATTTAACTTGCTTAAATAGGTAGTTTCCTTATGCTTCACCTCTTTCCATGGTTAAAAACATTTAATATTGTTGGGTCCATAAACGAGAGAGAACTAAATAATTGATGTGGTGTTTCGTCAATATGCAACTCGTTGCATATTGAGCTCCACTTAATTTGTAGTGTTGTTTGTTGCACTTTGCCATGCCATGCCTCATTAAACCGGACATGCATCATATTTGTTTTTGCATCATGCCATGGGTATGTGGTGGTTGTTTACTATGTTGTTTGTTTCTTTCCGGGTTGCTTCTCTCGTTAGCTTCGGTTTCTTTCCGGAGTTGTGAGGATTCGTTCGACTACGTCCGTTTGACTTCTTCATGGACTCGTTCTTCTTCCTTGCGGGATCTCAGGCAAGATGACCATACCCTCGAAATCACTTCTATCTTTGCTTGCTAGCTGTTCGCTCTATTGCTATGTCGTGCTACCTACCACTTGCTTTTCAAGCCTCCCAAGTTGCCATGAACCTCTAACCTTTGTCACCCTTCCTAGCAAACCGTTGTTTGGCTATGTTACCGCTTTTGCTCAGCCCCTCTTATAGCATTGCTAGATGCAGGTGAAGATGAAGATTGCTCCATGTTGGATTATGTTTATGTTGGTATATCACAATATCTCTTCTTTAATTAATGCATCTATATATTTGGTAAAGGGTGGAAGGCTCGGCCTTATGCCTGGTGTTTTGTTCCACTCTTGCCGCCATAGTTTCCGTCATACCGGTGTTATGTTCCTTGATTTTTGTGTTCCTTACGCGGTTGGGTGATTTATGGGACCCCCTTGACAGTTCGCCTTGAATAAAACTCCTCCAGCAAGGCCCAACCTTGGTTTTACCATTTGCGACCTATACCTTTTTCCCCCGGGTTTTCTAGAGCCCGAGGGTCATCTTTATTTTAAACCCCCGGGCCAGTGCTCCTCTGAGTATTGGTCCAAACTGTCAGTCGCCGGTGGCCACCAGGGGCAACTCTGGGCTGGCCTATCGGAAGCTTGGACAATCCGGTGTGCCCTGAGAACGAGATATGTGCAGCTCCTATCGGGATTTGTCGGCACATTCGGGAGGCTTTGCTGGTCTTGTTTTACCATTGTCGAGATGTCTTGTAAACCGGGATTCCGAGACTGATCGGGTCTTTCCGGGAGAAGGTTTATCCTTCGTTGACTGTGAGAGCTTATGATGGGCTAAGTTGGGACACCCCTGCAGGGTATTATCTTTCGAAAGCCGTGCCTGCGGTTATGAGGCAGATGGGAATTTGTTAATGTCCGGTTGTAGAGAACTTGACACTTGACCTTAATTACAATACATCAACCGCGTGTGTAGCCGTGATGGTCTCTTCTCGGCGGAGTCCGGGAAGTGAACACGGTCTCTGGGTTATGTTTGACGTAAGTAGGAGTTCAGGGTCACTTCTTGATAATTGCTAGTTCACGACCGTTCCGTTGCTTCTCTTCTCGCTCTTATTTGCGTATGATAGCCACCATATATGCTAGTGCTTGCTGCAGCTCCACCTCACTACCCCATTCTTTCCTATAAGCTTAAATAGTCTTGATCTCGCGGGTGTGAGATTGCTGAGTCCTCGTGACTCACAGTTACTTCCAAAACAGTTGCAGGTGCCGATGAGACCAGTGCACGTGACGCAACTGAGCTCAAGTGGGAGCTCGATGAAGATCTTGTCCGTTGTGTTGGTTCTTTTCATTTTGATCAGTAGTGGAGCCCAGTTGGGACGATCAGGGATCTGGCAGTTGGGTTGTCTTCTTTTCTTTTGGTTCCGTAGTCGGACCTGTGTGTGTATCTCTGAATGATGTATGTTTTATTTATGTATTGTGTGAAGTGGCGATTGTAAGCCAATTCCTTATCCCATTCTTGTTCATTACATGGGATAGTGTGAAGATGACCCTTCTTGCGACAAGACCACAATGCGGTTATGCCTCTAAGTCGTGCCTCGACACGTGGGAGATATAGCCGCATCGTGGGCGTTACAAGTTGGTAATCAGAGCCATCCCCGACTTAGGAGCCCCCTGCTTGATCGAATCGCTGACGTTGTTGAGTCTAGAACAAAAATGTTTTGAGTCTTAGGATTATATATATCGGAGAGTAGGATTCTTTTTACTCCTCAGTCCCTTCGTCGCTCTGGTGAGGTCTCCTGACGTAGAAGTTTTGACTTTTCTCTCCTCAAATTTCACTAAAAAAATTTTTAGGATCACGCGGGTATCTTGGAATCGTTCCGATCGATTTGTGACGAGAACATTGTTCTTGGTGCCTCCTGTCATTTAGGGGTTGTGGCAGTGTCCCGGGGAGTTGAGCTCCGAGGTGTTGTCGTCACAATTTTATCGTTGCACTTCTGGAATACCTGAGTTTCGCCGACATCGAAATCTCTTTTATGCAGTTGTTGGTGAGATCACCTCGACGCCACCCAGTACTGGGGCGGGAGTTCGGGAGTATTTCCATAACTTGTATAACGGATGTTTTTCGAAGGTTGAGGTAAACGATTTCCGAAGGTTTCTTGGTTATGTGTTGACGGATGGATACAGCTGGATCTAGGGATTGCTAGTTTGGGTGATATATATTTGTGTCCCCTGTATCCCCTACACCAAATTGCATAACCAGAAAGTTTCGGGAGTTTATAAGTGGGAATTCTAGTAGCCTTAGGATTTCTTTCCGACAGACGCATGATATGAGATTGGGGTTCGACGTCTAGTGGTCCACCTGTATACGGTTGATTTTATAGTGGTCTCGTTGTGTCTTAAAGAGTCCATGGCTTTGCCGACTCGGGGACGCTTCGTATGTCATGTGCACAGCCTTGTACATGATGGTGCTGTATGATTGAGCCCGTGTGGGCCCCACCACGAAAACTTCGGACGAAATCTCTATCATATGTTTGTTCCGGCTTATTCTGCGAGCCAATCCTTTGTTTTGTTTTATTTGTGGTATTCGAGTTGCTTCGAAGTCAAATGTTGAATCCATACCTTTCCTAAATGGTGTTCTCATATTTCTATGTGGATACTAATCCTTCTTGTTCATCGAGGTCGTCATGTTAATTCCTTCCAACCGGCGTGTTTCTCTTCAAGATGATCCCATCATTCTCCCCATCTGCAAGATCAATTCTAAGCGTTTTCTCAACGGTGTTTGTTTCATCCGTCCCAAGGTGACTTTGTTTTTCCCGCCCTCCCACCCTCTTTTTTTTCAAGGACTCGGATTTCTTAACCAAGTATCCATTTTATTCATGTGAAGCCCCTTCATTCCTTTCAATCAATGTTCTTACCCGGTGGTTATCATGAAGATGTTCTTCAAGTTTTTCATTCTTCATTCTTTTTCTTCTCCGGTGGACTAAATTCAAGCCTTCAATGTTGGTCACATTCCTTTCCTTGTTTCAAATGCTTTCTCATGCTGGTGTACCTTTTAATCATCCACTTCTCGCCATTCATTGGTTCCGGAGTGTACAAGATACCTCAGAAGATTCACATTTCCATTCCCAATCCGTTCAAGTTCTTTTGAGGATGCTATCTCATTCAAGCCATTTAATTCAACCGGTGCAATCTTTCAAGTAATCATTTCAACGGTGTATCTTTTGAGTGGGCCCTAACCCACAGGTCTTTTTTTCCAGGATCTTACCTGACTCTTCTAATTTTTCTGGAGTTATTCCCAAATTCTTTTCGAAGTTTGACGTAAGAATGAGTTATCATCAGTCATATTTCTTCTCCAAGATCGCTTTCAAATTATTTTCATCGTTGGTTCAACCTTTCTAATTTTTCATCCCGGAGTATCTCAATAATTCATGGTGGTGTCTCTCATCATCATTCTCCACATTTGAAGACCGAAGAAGAATTTCTCCTAAATCTTGGTCCGTTCTCTTGAAGATTCATGGTTCCAACTTGATGCCATCCTCTCATAATTGTTTTCAATTGCGAGAATTCTTTTCACCCATCCAAGCAATTCATGAGTCTTTTCACTTTGATTCTCCGAAGGCCATCATTTCAGAAGATTTCTTCGTTCTAAGTTTTTCAGCTTCGTTCTCCAATTATTCTAAATTGATGTCTCTTCGGTCATCTCCATATTATTCCGGTGCATCGTCCAAGTATTCTCTAATCAGCTCGTGATCTCTTCGTTCTCGTGTATCAAATTCCCTTGAGTATTTTCGCGCGTTCTTTAATTCTTACGGTGTTTCGTCCTCTTTTCTTCAATTGTTTTCAATTCTCGCGGTGGTTCGTTCAAGATTTCTCTTCCTTCGTTATCATATCAATTTATTCGTTGTTTCCAAATCCTACCGGTGTTTCGATGAAGACCTTCACTAGTTTGCACAATATCTATCTTAATCCTTTCTACGAGAATAAGTAGTATGCAAGACCCGTTGCTTGTCATCAATCTAAATTGGTGAAGGATACGCGTAATGTAATTCTTACTCTTGTTTCCTCCAAGTGATTAATTCCTTCTTCCGGAGTTCGTTCATGATATCAAATCCTCGGTTCCAAGTTGTTCATCTTTTCTTTCCGGAGTTCCAAGTTTTATCGGTTATATCATCCCGAAGCTCCATCTAAATCATTGGAAGGTGTCTCCCGGAGTTCTTTTCAAGTTTTCATTTCGTTTGATCATTATTTTATTACCGGAGTTCTTCATGGAGGCTCTACATGGCGGTTCGTCAAGGATTCCTTTCATCTTTCAATTGTTCTTCAAGATTTCTCTTGAAGTTATGTTCCATCAAGCTATACTCTAAAATAAACATGGTGCTCAACACATGTGTTGTTTTGAGGAGTTCAAACATTCTTCATCTTGCATTCCGAAGGGCAATTCGTTCTAACTTATCATATGAGGTGGTGTTATGTCCTTCTTGACAATTTCCATTCATGTTCCATGATTCACTTGTTGTTAAGAATGAGGTATTTTAAATCCATCAATCTCGTCGTTGGATTTATCTTGTGTCATGTTTCACCTAAAGCTTTCCCTAAGGATTTTGCTATTTATGGTGCTTATAAATGACCCAAGTTCTTCATTTGTCCTCCCGGTGAAATAAGTTTCTCGTCTCCTTGTTGATATCAATCCAATCATTTGTTTCCGTTAGTGGCGGGTTGTCACCTCATAATTTTGAGAAGTTTTCCATAAGCCCACTACAAGCTTATTCTTTTCGTTGTTCGTTTTCCAACAATTCCGTTCTAACCTTCTTGGAAGGATGCTTTCCAAGCTCATTTGTGGAAGGTGTTGTCATTTCCTTCTCCGTTCTCTTATTCTGACGATCTATCTTCTATTCGTTCGTCCCGGAGGCATTGTAATGTTGCTCTCTTCGACCAATCATCTTGTTTTGTCAAGATCATGTAATTTTTCCTTTCTTATCCATTTAGCCGGAGTGTCGTGTTTTCATTCGAGTTTTCTCATCTTATCAAGTTTTGTCTCCTTCCTCAACTGGAGTGCTGTCTAAAATCTTTCTTACCCTTGTGCCATTCTTTAATTAGTTCCGGAGGCAATGTGTTGTTAATTTCATCGAGTATCCTCTCATCTTGTCAAGATCATGTTCAATTCCTTCCATTTTCAGTCGGAGTGCTGTCCAAATTATACCATTCTCATTCCTTCTTTATCTTGTTTTAACCGGAGTGTTGATCTCTATCATTCCTCTTCTGACCGGAGTCTCATCCAAGTGCTTTCATTTTGCCAAGTCCATATTGTACCCCTTCCATTTTCCAACCGGAGCGTTATCGTAATTGATCATTATAGTTCCTTGTACATCTCGTTTCAACCGGAGTGCTTGCATGTATTTCTCGTCCATTGTTCTCGTCATTCATAGCTTTGCAAACTCCAAAGTTCACATGGTGTTCCTTGTTTTCCGTTTACTACGGAGTGCTCTCAATTCACTTTTCTCCGTTGTGTCATTTCTTTCGAGTTCAACCTCGCAAGGTTCTTTTGTTTCACTCGTTTGTCAAAGAAGCAATTTAGTTTTACCTCTTCTCCTCATCTTCCGTTTTTCCCTCCGGTGCCGTCCTAGATCTTGGGACGAGATCCTCTTGTAGTGGTGGAGTGTTGTGACGCCCCGAGACCGATGCTCCGTCTGCCTTCCTTGTTTTGCGAGTCAGCTGTGTTTTATTTGTTTGTTGCATTCATCATCGCATCATTTGCATTGCATCGGCACTTCGTTGCCGCCATGTTTTAAAACTTGCATCCCCTCGTAGTGGCCGCGTTCCCCCCTTTCTTCCGCTGACCCTTCCGAGACCAACCTCGTTCTTCGTTTTCCCTCTTTCTTAAACCGGAGTCCCTCTTTGCACAGTGCATCGCCCCCTCGCGCGCGTCCGAAATTTGTCCCGAACCCGAACCGGACTTTCGTTACCGTTGGGTCCGGATCATCCCCTAACATCTACAAAACATCCCCGTTTTCTTTGTTGGACGCTCTAGCCTACTCATTATCGACCGCCCGATTACGATCGGATGGATCGCGTTAAACCCCTACCCTAATCCCCTACCTATATAAATAGTCCAACCCTAAACTTTAGGAAGCTTGTCCCATCCTTCCCACTCCGCCGCCACCATCTTCCTCGGGATCCATCCCGAGCCAACTACCTCTCCACCTGATCCATCCAATCCATCGACCGCTGCCTCCCTCGTTTCCCCACCAACAGAGCCCGCACCATGATCCAAATCCTCTCGGCATCTCTCTTCATCCTCCTCCCAGGAACAAAGCCATGGCGCCCGAGGCCTCCCCCTAGCTCGCCTCGTCGGAGCCCTTCCAGCGGCTGCTCCAGGCGTCGCCCTCGTCTCTCCTCATCCTCCAGCCGCCTCCCCTCCCGGCTCCCGTGCGTGTCCAGCACCAAAGGAGAGGAGCTCCTCGAGCCTCGACCCAGCGGCAGGTGCCCGAGCGCCCCCTCACCTCGTTCGTCGCCAGGCCTGCCTCCTCTGCCTCGTGCTCGTTCGCCGCCGCCGACTCCCTGCCGCTGCAATCTGCTTCCCCTGCAACGAGCAGAGCCACTGCCGCCCCAACCCGGCGCGCCTCCGCCCCTTCTCCGGCCAAGTCCGGCGCCCCATGGCCGGATCCGCCGTCGCGTGCTCGTCGGTTGCCGCCCCTGCTCCTCTCGCCCCGACTCCCCTGCGTCCTCTGCATCGCGTCGCCGACCTCCTCTCCAGCAAGGAGCCACCTCCACCGCCCTTGCCCGTTCTGGCCGGATCCCGCCGCCTGGGCCCCGTCCCCGGCCACCGGTGCCCTCGCCGGAGACCATCTGCGCCGCCCGTCAAGTCTAGCGCCTCTGCTTCGCTCGCCTGAGCCAGCACCTCGTCCCGCCTGCTGCTGCTTCTGTTCTTCAGAAGCGAACAGCTCGCCCGCTCACCCCGTTGACCGCAGTCGCGCGTGGCTTCCGCGCCTGGGCCAGCAGCCTCCCCTTGCCTTCTCCAGATCCGGCCTAGTTCGCCTCTGCCTCACCGGGCCAAGCCCATGGGTGAGAAGCCCCTCCAGTACCCCCTCCTGTACTCTATCGGACCAGCACGATGCGGCCCGTGTTATTTTTTTCCCTGCGCTGCGATTTTAGCATTATCCAGGAGTTCATAGTTTACAGAAAACCCCCTCACGTTCATGCATTAATAACTAATAAACCGTGCATCGGATTAACATGATTTAAACATGTAAAATACTTAGAATTTTGTGTAGTTTAATAATATGCCATTTTCACCCATGTTAAAATTGTTTAAAATGTTGTTTGATTAAATTTGCTCGAATAATATGTTAAAATGATTTATTTCATAACTAAATAACCGTAGCTCGGATTTTAATAAACTTTATATGTAAATGGGGTAGAAAAATGCCTAATTTAACTTGGTGCACTTTATTTTGCTGTTTAACAATATTAAAATTGCGTTTATGGCAGAACAGTACCAATCCCAATATATGGACATGAGGATTTTCCGGAATTGTTGTTGTTTGTTTCCGGCCTCATTTAACTTGCTTAAATAGGTAGTTTCCTTATGCTTCACCTCTTGCCATGGTTAAAAACATTTAATATTGTTGGGTCCATAAACGAGAGAGAACTAAATAATTGATGTGGTGTTTCGTCAATATGCAACTCGTTGCATATTGAGCTCCACTTAATTTGTAGTGTTGTTTGTTGCACTTTGCCATGCCATGCCTCATTAAACCGGACATGCATCATATTTGTTTTTGCATCATGCCATGGGTATGTGGTGGTTGTTTACTATGTTGTTTGTTTCTTTCCGGGTTGCTTCTCTCGTTAGCTTCGGTTTCTTTCCGGAGTTGTGAGGATTCGTTCGACTACGTCCGTTTGTCTTCTTCATGGACTCGTTCTTCTTCCTTGCGGGATCTCAGGCAAGATGACCATACCCTCGAAATCACTTCTATCTTTGCTTGCTAGCTGTTTGCTCTATTGCTATGCCGTGCTACCTACCACTTGCTTTTCAAGCCTCCCAAGTTGCCATGAACCTCTAACCTTTGTCACCCTTCCTAGCAAACCGTTGTTTGGCTATGTTACCGCTTTTGCTCAGCCCCTCTTATAGCATTGCTAGATGCAGGTGAAGATGAAGATTGCTCCATGTTGGATTATGTTTATGTTGGGATATCACAATATCTCTTATTTAATTAATGCATCTATATATTTGGTAAAGGGTGGAAGGCTCGGCCTTATGCCTGGTGTTTTGTTCCACTCTTGCCGCCCTAGTTTCCGTCATACCGGTGTTATGTTCCTTGATTTTTGCGTTCCTTACGCGGTTGGGTGATTTATGGGACCCCCTTGACAGTTCGCCTTGAATAAAACTCCTCCAGCAAGGCCCAACCTTGGTTTTACCATTTGCGACCTATACCTTTTTCCCCCGGGTTTTCTAGAGCCCGAGGGTCATCTTTATTTTAAACCCCCGGGCCAGTGCTCCTCTGAGTATTGGTCCAAACTGTCAGTCGCCGGTGGCCACCAGGGGCAACTCTGGGCTGGCCTATCGGAAGCTTGGACAATCCGGTGTGCCCTGAGAACGAGATATGTGCAGCTCCTATCGGGATTTGTCGGCACATTCGGGAGGCTTTGCTGGTCTTGTTTTACCATTGTCGAGATGTCTTGTAAACCGGGATTCCGAGACTGATCGGGTCTTTCCGGGAGAAGGTTTATCCTTCATTGACCGTGAGAGCTTATGATGGGCTAAGTTGGGACACCCCTGCAGGGTATTATCTTTCGAAAGCCGTGCCCGCGGTTATGAGGCAGATGGGAATTTGTTAATGTCCGGTTGTAGAGAACTTGACACTTGACCTTAATTACAATACATTAACCGCGTGTGTAGCCGTGATGGTCTCTTCTCGGCGGAGTCCGGGAAGTGAACACGGTCTCTGGGTTATGTTTGACGTAAGTAGGAGTTCAGGGTCACTTCTTGATCATTGCTAGTTCACGACCGTTCCGTTGCTTCTCTTCTCGCTCTTATTTGCGTATGATAGCCACCATATATGCTAGTGCTTGCTGCAGCTCCACCTCACTACCCCATTCTTTCCTATAAGCTTAAATAGTCTTGATCTCGCGGGTGTGAGATTGCTGAGTCCTCGTGACTCACAGTTACTTCCAAAACAGTTGCAGGTGCCGATGAGACCAGTGCAGGTGACGCAACTGAGCTCAAGTGGGAGCTCGATGAAGATCTTGTCCGTTGTGTTGGTTCTTTTCATTTTGATCAGTAGTGGAGCCCAGTTGGGACGATCAGGGATCTGGCAGTTGGGTTGTCTTCTTTTCTTTTGGTTCCGTAGTCGGACCTGTGTGTGTATCTCTGAATGATGTATGTTTTATTTATGTATTGTGTGAAGTGGCGATTGTAAGCCAATTCCTTATCCCATTCTTGTTCATTACATGGGATAGTGTGAAGATGACCCTTCTTGCGACAAGACCACAATGCGGTTATGCCTCTAAGTCGTGCCTCGACACGTGGGAGATATAGCCGCATCGTGGGCGTTACATAATCCCTTCGAGTGAAGCCATTGGAAATCTCATACAGTTCAGTCAATTTCTTTAGTGACAGAGACGAAGTTCTTTTGGTCGCTGAGGAATTTGTTCTGACTGAGGAGTTAGGAATTCGCCAGTGCGGATTGCCTACGCAGTGAGGAACATGATAGCCCTGATGAATTTGAGCCTCAAATTTCCGACCATTGCCGTGCTACGCGCCAGCTGTCCCAAAATATCTCATCCTCCTAACGGTCATATCATTGAAGGGCATTTATGTCTTATCATGTCGGGCTGCTCCCTAGGCTATAAATAGCCACCCCCTACAACCACTAGCTGGTTGGTTGCTCCGAGAGAAACTGACACTTGTCATTTGAGAGCATCCCATCCTCCGAGGACTTTGAGCGAAAATCATCGAGTGACGAAAACCCAAACCCAAACACCTACAAACCCAAAGTGATTGAGCATCACTGAAGAGATTGATCCTGCGTGGATCCGATGCTTGTTTCCTTTGAAGAATGTGCTTCTTCCAGACGGTTAGGCGTCATGGTCTAGAGCATCCAAGAGGAACTGTGGATCGCCGAGTGACCGAGTTTGTGAAGGTTCGGAAGTCACCTGAAGACTTACCGCGAGTGATTGGGCGAGGTCTATGTGACCTTAGGTCAAGGAAAATACGGTGAGGACTGTGTGTCCGGGACTGTGTGTCCTCAGGTTTAAATACCTAGCCGCTCCAACCAGATGTACAACTGAGACAGCAGTTGGAACTGTTCTACCAAATCATTGTCTACACCAAGCTTACTTGTTCTATTTCCTCAACTCTTTCATTTCCTCAGAACTATGTTGTGTTTTTTTTCATATCTGTGTTTGAAGACTTTGACTGAAGACCTTCTCAATTTCCTCAGTTCAATTTCTTCAGTCTGTTTGTCTTCATTCTATGTTATCCTGTGTTTACGCTTTCTGTACTCTGTGCTTGTCTTCATTTCATCATGATGACCATGCTTGTGTTCTGTTATGTTTACTTTTGAGTACTTATTCCGCTGCTAGTAGTTCTTCGCTAAGGAAATTCCTCACCCGCAAATTCCTCAGTGAAGAATTCATAAAAATCACCTTTTCACCCCCCTCTAGTTGATATAACGCACTTTCAGATAGTCATACCTATGCTGTCGTAGAAGTATTCCATGACATTACCAAAATTGTCATCACGGAAGTGTCCACTTCCATGACGATAAATCGCCCGTCATAGAAGTGCTTTCGTCAAGGGTGGCCGACACGTGGCATCCACTGTAACAGGACGCCATTAAGCTATCGGGTCCGTTTTGGATCCGATAACCCGTCAACAGCCCGGACCAATGGGAATTTTCCATGTGTAAAATTCTCATTGGCCGGAGGAAACACGTGTCGGCTCAATGTTCGGACAGATGTCATCCACTCATTGGACAGGAGGCGCCTATGAAATGTCGACACGTGGCACGGCCCAAAAGAGGCCCATTCACGTGAAAAGGCCAACCCATTTGACTTGGTCAAAAGGTAATGGGCCGGCCCACGAAAAGCCTGTTAACGACCTGTTCGTATATAGCCCATTTACGGCCCGCTTACTACCGGCCCGTTACGGCCTATCGGAATTAAGCCCAGTAGTTTCATCTTGGCCGTCCAATATGATTCCAGCCCGTTGTAACTTCCGGCCCATGTATGGCCAATGATGTCTTTCGGCCCATATGAGGCCCTTTGTAACTCTCGGCCCATTAAAGGCCCGGGATGAAACTGACCCATAATGAATAGTGTATCGCTTTATACCCATTAACGACCCATTATTCCGTCGGCCATTTCCAGCCCGTGTTATCTTTCGGCCTTCTAAGGGCCCATTTATTCTTGGGCTCATTTCTAGAATTCGGTTAGATACGGTCCATTACTGGCATGTTCCGTTTGTGGGCCAAATACAGCCCGTGGTTACATTCGGCCCGTTTGTGGCCCGTTAACCCGTTGGGCTGTTTTCATAGCGTTATCAAATACGGCCTTTTAATGGCCTGTTATGGTCCACGAATAGTACGACCCATGTTTGGCGAAATGATTATACGGCCCGTAGAAGGCCAATGGATCCTACGGCCCATAGAAGGCCCATGGATCATATGGCCCGTAGAAGGCGCATGGATCATACGGCCCGTAGAAAGTACATGGATCCTATGGCCCATAAAAGGCCCATGGATCCTATGACCCATAGAAGGCCCACGGATCCTACGGCCCGCACGAGGCCCATGGTCAAAACAATCCGTGTGTTGCCATGATTATTGTGGCCTAGTTACCAAAACTAGGTTATTGTGGCCACTAAAAAAACGCGGAAAAGGAACTGCAGCGACTACAAGCAAACAACTAAACAAGACAATAAGGAAATAAATAAGCAACCAACTAACGCTAGCCTATTGTAGCTATTGCACATATTACATCCACTGGGCATCAAAGTTCACCACCAGTGCAAATATAGGGAACAAAGTAGCATATTACATACACTGGCCGTCAAAATTGGCCACCAATGCAAATAAACGCAGCAGCAAAACAAGTCCATAACTAAAACAACTTCAGAAGAGCTCAAGAAATGTTATCCTGCGTATCCACCATGCTGGCAATAAGCTTAGTAAGCTAATTAGCTTTGTCCCGTTTGGCGCTAAAATCCTCCAACGCTTGTTGTTGCACTAGAAAGTATGCATCACAGCTGATCGATGTCTTTCAGCTTGTAGTTGAGACTCAAGAAACCGAACTGATTCAGACAGTGAGTTTGAATAGCTTGTGCAAGCGGTAGTGGCCAGTAACTCGAACAGTAAACCAAGACAGGACTTTGGGGTTGCCTCACTATCTTCAAGATAGTTTTCCTTAGCTATTTTATCAGCTTTATTGGAGACCAACAAGGATGTCTCACGATCCTGAACCTTATCTGCATTACTTCCTTTATCATTGCTTAATAAGGCACTCTTCCCAAATATTCTTTCAGCATTCTAAAAGAAGAAACAAGCAGACACATAACAGGTTTAGCATGTACTAGTATATGAAACTCATTTCAGTGAACCAGTTCATTAGTAAGCTGGACAAGATTAAACTACCAAGTCTTCTATTGCCAAGTAGTGCATTATAAAAGCATCAAACAAACATATATGTATGTCCTATGGTCACTGCATTGTCTTGCCAAATCAAAATAGAGACACAATTCAAATCATATCAGTTCAAGAGAAAGCAGCACTGAAAGAATACAAAAGCGTGGGTAACTAAACAACACAACAAGATTTCAGATGGGTACCACGGGTCTACATGTACAACAGCACTATTGGCCCTGTTATGATGCTAGTAATGTGCATGATATGAGTAGTCAACTGTATACACAATTGAAATTTAAATCAACTGAGCTATTTATAAGAGGAAACCTATTAAAGAAACATGCGTAAACATACATGTTGTGCCATTGGAGTTTCCATTGGATATTCAATTTAAAAGTAAGTTTGTATGAGTAAATACAGTGATACGAGAGCAAAGCAGTATGCACGATAGCAATGGAATCTTAAATGAGAACAGTTGTTCTTCAGGTTTAAGCACTTGTTCTACATGAACAGAGTACAGTAAGACGCAAGCATATAGTACTTAAAATAAAATGAGCTCATAGACCTTACCACATTCTTGGTTCAGGACCAGTAAAGTACAAGGTGTTCCCAGTCATCGTCCAGTAAATGTGTCTCGGAAGAACGTAAGGGAATTTGACGAGTTTCTTTGCCAGTGAAGTACGTTTTCTTCAGGTAATTTTGATACTGCCACCAAGCATTCTTGAAGATAGAAGAGGTATTAGCACAGGTTACCTCATCTTGAGTTTCCAAATCGGTCATTCTCTATAGAAGAAATGGGAAAATTTGCTGTATTATAACCATCATGGAGGTAGAATGTATGGGACAAAGCAAAGTAATTGCCATGAATAACATTACTTACACATAACTCCTGGACAAACACCTGCAAATGGCATTTTCCTTCATCTTTAGTATAATATTTCCATGATGGGAAGATACGCACATAGGATTTAACAACATCAAATGCGATAGATGCTAAACTGTGAATGGCTGGTTGTGCTTCCTCCACAGGAATAGGTGTACTAACTGGTGGAGTTGGGGTTCGCCGTGGTAGTACTAGCGCGCTTTGGGAACTGGAGCTGCCTTACTAACTGCTCTTGTTAGGGAGCTCTGTGGTGGAGATGGTGCTGTGTCAATAGGAACTGGGTTACTATCTGCCGGGGTTGGGGTTAGCTTGGGTGAAGCTGGTTCTCTGTCCATCGCAGTAGGGGTAAAATCTGTGAGAGTCCGGGTTATGTGTGGTAGGGCTTGTTCTCGTGCATGTACAACCGGGGTGTTATCTCCACCAAGAGGTAGCACTGTTTTATTTGAAGACCGTGTTTTTACTCCGCTAGATACTGCCATCACCCGCTCCAATTCAAATGGCTGATAAACAGGAAACGTAATTGAATGTACAGACATTGTATGAGAGACAGATGCAATAGATAGTGTGGAAAAAAGAGGGCAATAAATAATTGACATGTATATTGTTTAACTAAAACGGATAGCATGACATAATTTCACATATATGATGTCTATCTAAACTGGATAGCATAGCATACCATAATTCTAAGATATGATCACTAACTAAATAGGATCGCATGACATAATTCACATACATGTTATCTAAGTAACCAGGATCGCATGATTTAATTCACATATGTGATTTATATGCTAAGCGGAGGGCATTCGCATATATGATGTCTGAACTAAGAACATGGTGTTGAATATTGTGTATATGATGTCTAAACTATGCAATGCAAGACACCATATGCATGATATGACCAGTACAACCGTGCCAAGTTAGAGCATACACCTCGGTGGGGGAATAGGAATGGTCATATGTCTCTGAATCCATCTCTGAGGAGCTATCGGGACCCAGCAAGAGATCTGCTTCGACAGGTAGCACTGTCTGCTCTGAAGGCCTTGTTTTCACTCCAGATTTTTCCATCACCCACTCAAATGGCTGATTCACATGAAGAGTAGTTTAATGTACAAACATTGTCGACAAATGGAAATTTAATGAAGAAAAGGATGGGCTAGGTATCATTCAAATATATGATGCCTGGTTAGATAAGATGGTATTGCATAATTCCCATATATGATATTGAAACTAAATAGGTGGCATTACAGAACATGTCTAAACTAAGAAGATGACATATATGATGTCGAAAGTAGGCACTGCAAGGCAACATATGCATGATATGACTAACATCATCATGCCAAGTTAGAGCAAACACCTTGGGGGGTCAATAGGAGTGGTCAGCTGCGTCTGAATACGCCTCAGAACAGATATCTTCCTCTGGATTACAATCCGGAGAGGGGAGGGGGAGGGTTTGCCATCGAACCTACCATTGAGCGATGTCTGCATGACATTGTATTGCCGCGCAAAACTCTTCTCTTTTTCTCTACATGTTCAGCATGACTGTGTACAATATCTGACATGCATACAAAAAAATAGTGAGATTATGTAAGGAGAGCATGCAGAAATCTAGAGTAATGGTAACAATCTAGAGTAATGGTAATAACCAGTGGATGGATCCAAAAATAATGATAGCAGGCTAATGATTGCTTTAATTTAATAAAAAACAGATGATGATTGCTTTACTATTTGTTTTCCACCCAAGATGAACAACATAGGCATACCCTAGGTGAACCAGATATTAGACAGAGATACTATTCATTGCTGCCTCGATATGTGCCCCACAACTAATTTAGAACTCAAGTTTGAACATCAATTTGGACCTGACTTTGAGTCTAAGAGGTGAACAGGACAATAAAGTAGCAGGTAATATTAAGAAATGCATAACATAAGCAGAAACAAAAGAGTGCGACCTCTCTTGTGGACCCGTGTACTCCTCAGGTTCATCTGCTGAATCAATGATGGTGATGCCGTTGCGGTGGGTGCCAGCGGTAGGGAAGGAGATCTGAGGCGGCGAAAGACAGTCAGGAGTCGTGATGTCTGGTTTGGTGGATGCTTCTGTCGATGGAGCAGCTCAGGTGAGGTGGACGACATCGCGGCAGGAGCAGGACAAACCACACAAAGTTTTCTTCGACACCTACCTGTAACTGATGTAATTCTGTAAGGGCTCATTTGGCTTGCATGATTCTGAAAACGCGGGGATAGGAGGAAAAACACCGGAATAGGATAGGAATGCACATGGGAAACAGAGCATTTGTGAATACAGGATTTCTGTCAACTTGGGTGTTTGGTTCACAGGACAAGGAGGAGCAGAGGAATGCAAAGAAACGTGGCCAAAATAAAGTGAAACCATATGAAAGCGTGTACAGTTAGAATGTTATTCTGCCACTAATGCACTTGGTCTTGTTTTCATGCATAGGATTTTGAAAAGTAGGTCCAGGTGGATGTTTTGCTTCATTCCTTTCAACAAAATTAATGAATAATTGAATAGTAGAGTGCCATAGGAAAATTTCCTATTGCTATGTTTTTCCGTTGACCACAATAGCCCTAATGGATCGAGATGAATGAAGAGTAATAAATGATGCGACAAGTGTACAACCTCTTTGCCGTAGCCGTGTCGACCTCAGCATCATTGGGTTGGTCGCTGAAGAAGTTGAGGCAGAGGTGGTTGTCGGAGGTGTGGAGGAAGATCTGAGGAATTTGTAGACGGCACCCAGGGCACTGCTCTGTTGTGATGGATCGTTCCGTCCTTGGAGCAGCTCCGGTGAGCTGTAAGACATCAAGGCTGAAGCAGCACAAGACTGACATTGTTAATCTCAAGTGGGATTCTAATAGCATCTCCAATAGATGATGTAAAATGCATTACCAAAAAGTGATAGATGTAAAATTTACATCACCAAAAACCACCTGACTACAACAGATGAGGTAACAACTGTTGACTCTGAACTTAACTGTCGAAACGGAAATTTACTGTGGAATCTGAATGTTACTGTCGAAACTGAAATGTACCGTGGAATCTGAATGTTACTGTCGAAACTGAACGCAATGGTAGCAGAGAGGCACTTCACATGGGATAGTTTAGGGAGGGCCTGCAGTTCATCTTCAACCTGCACCCTCCTGAGCCGCCAGCCACCACCGGCCGAACCCCGCGCTGCCTCGCCGCCCCGAAACAACTCCCCACCATCGGTTCGCCACCGCCTCGCCGCCCCGAAACAACTCCCCACCATCGGTCCGCCACCGCCACGGCCAACCCTCTACCCCCCCACGCCAAGCTTTTTCTCTAGCGATCCCCACACCACTGCCCCACCACCGCGCCCCCACCGCCGGCGTGCAGCACCCACCCAGAACCCTAAGATAGATAGTGGGGTACCTCTCCGGCGAGCCCCCCTCCCCGCTGCGGGTGGTTCTTGCTTAACTCCGGCGAGACCCACCACCCCCTGAAAATCGACTAACCCAAAAGTCGATTCAGTCGACTGAAGTGTAGCTAAATTGGAGCAAAGCAGCAGAATGAGCGAGGGGGAGAGTAGCAGTGCGAGCGAGCGAGAGCCAGAGCAGCAGCAGCGCAAGCGAGCGAGAGCCCGGGCAACAGCAGCAGCGCGAGAAAGTGAGAGCCAGAGCAGCAGCAGCTGGGCAAGCAAGCGAGCGAGAGCTAGAGCAGCAGCAGCAGCGCGAGCGACCGAGTGACAGCCGGAGCAGCAGCAGCAGATCCGGCTGGTATGGCCGCCGCCGCCGAAGGGGCCTCGCACTGGGGAGAGCCGCCGTGGAGATGTCGCCCACGGCGCTGTCTTCGAGGTAGCCGCTCCATGGGGGTGTGGGATGGAGCACCGTCGGTGCCGAGAGGTCGAGTTAAGGAGAAGGTGCGATGCGATGAGTGTACAACCTCTTTGGTGCCGCCGAGGAGGCCTCGGCTTCGTCCGAGGAGTCGGTGAGGAAGCTGCGGTTCCGGTGCAGCAGGTTAAGGCGGCGCTGTGGGGATGGAGCAGCCGCGATAGATGAGGCGATCGTCGGAGCAGCACCTTGGAGGTGGAGGACGGGGCGGCTGAACCGGGGGGACGACGGGATGGATGACGGATCCTCATCCGGGGAGGTGGATGAGGGACGTCGAGCTGTTGCGGTGGACGACGTCGTCGGGGAAAAGGCACCGGCTGGGCAGCGGTGAGGTGTCGGACGGAGGAGGGTGGGGTTTCACCGCTAGAGTGGAGAGGTTATGGCGGCCAGATTTCGAATGGCAAAAAGGAGGCGATGGGAGGGGGAACCATGTCTTAGGGACGCGCTTGTCCAAAATGTAGGGTGTGTTACAAAAGTACCCCCACCGATTTGAACAAGCGGCCCTTTCGGCTCAGGGTTAGAAGGGGGATTTCGCGTGTTGGGATTTGGCAGCTGGAGGGAGTTTTCGCGCACGTTGTAATTTTGGGATAGCAAGGCGCGGGTTGTGAAGGCACCAGTTTTGGGAGCACGATATCAGAATTTTCGGGATATAACAAGGCACGGGTTGAATTTTAGGGACAAGCCTAACGTGTAATATTGTACTTGTATGTACCAAATCAATTCGCACTTCCCTCAACGCAAAAAAAACGAAAAAATAAAAACTATTCACACCACACAAAGAGAGAGTCTTGTCCCGTTTTACTATACAAATGCTATTCAAAGCTACACAAAGAGAGAGTATGAATCCATGTTATGTCAGATTAAATTTTTTCGCTGGCTATATAATGCATGTAACCTACTCATACCAACATTTTAGTGCATTCCAAATGTTTATACTACCGCTGCAATTCGAACTGAATTTGAATTCGTTTCTCTATTTCAATAAGAATCTACAATCATGATTGTTGCCAACTTCAACCATCATTCATGTATTACCTTAACAACACACCACATGATTACTATAGACATAGATATGAACTATGTGTACTATATGAACTCGAATTCAATCTTTTGAATACACTGGATGTTGATTCCAAATAATAGTACATTTGATGTACTAACTATATATTCAAAACCTAAACCATGTTCCATACGTACACCGTGTTTATCACACAAAGTATAGTGCCCCGCCCCCTACATTATGACAAGTATTTAGCCCTGAGCTGCAAAAGTCACACATTAGCCCAAATTATAATCAATGTTCTATATATTATATGTAGTACTAGCAAGATGCCCATGCGTTCCACAGAACATCAACATGATCAAGGGGAGGCCTTATTTGCAAATATGGAGAGGGGTGTGGGTATCTTTTTTCAAAATTGCCATAGTTTCCTTCCTATCCGTCAGATATAAATCGGACGACCTATATTGCAGGATGGCAGGCACACCATCATCAACAACTCTATTTTTTTATAAGAGCAGAGATAAAATATATTATATGTAGTATAGCATGTGCATAACCACACCATGTGTATCACCGTTATATATATTCACGCATGCGTCGGTTTAAAACACTATGATAAATTCTTCAAATATCTGAATTCGCTTTTTATAATGAATTATGATCTCTATTCGTCTTTTACACCCACGCAATCCTCTTATCTTTGTAGCTAGCGCTAACTTTCTCTCGTGCATGCACACGCCCGCATCCCTCTCACCCTCCCTTAGCATTCTCTAGCTTCATCGCACAAATTCGTCTTTTCACTTTAGGTCGTTCACCCACGGTGTGTGTAGGCCCCCCAGCTCCTTCTTTATGGCACACATCGATCGATATGCCTCTCTAGCCACGTGTGCCTACCACAAACACAAGCTTCCCCTCTTATCTTCTCACTGTCCATGCCTCACTCCCACCACTCTTTTCATCGATCTCGTACTCGCACACTCCTTCCCCCTCGATATAGTATGCCTCTCGCACCACCTCTTAGATGCATCCCTCTCTCTCTATCCTTCTCCCCTGGCCTTATTTGCTTCTAACACATACATGCATGTATACCAATCGACATCCCTACATATACCTAGGTCGACTTTAACTATTTTACCCCCACCCATCGATCGACGTACCTCACAAGTTATGTCTCTCCTTTCTCTGACAAAGGATGATTGATCTTCCTATGTAGTTATGTCTGCTTACCATAGCCATATCATCCCCCCTCATCATTCGTGCATGCCTCCTGACCCGTCTCTCACACGCACGCACACAGATAGGCAGCCATCCCCTCTCTTATTGATATTGCAGGCATGCCCTCCGTTTGTCTAGCAAGCCTCTCCCGCCATTTGTTAGAAGCAAGTCCACTACCACCCCCTCCAACACTCTAGCTCTGTCTCTCTCCCAACCTTATTCCTCTCCCACACATCTACATGGATGTCGATCGATCTCCCTTAATACATAAGGTAGGCCTCTCTCCTCCTCCACACATATACCAGCCATTGTAACTCTATAGTTAATAAGGCCTCCCCCCACCACCACACATCGATAGTCGAGTGCTGTAGGTAGGTATCCATGCCACAGAGACAAACTGCACCTGTCCCCTCTCACGTTGCAGTAGGCCAGCCACCCTATATCTTTGACGTGGGCAGACACAAATTCGACGGCACTCTTTATCGATCGCGCGCGCACACACACACATCATCCCTCTCTTTGATTCTATGGATACCTCAAGCCAATGATACCTCCACTCTGTTCTCGTGATCGCCCCCTCTCTATATATGATATATTCAGGTCTCTATTTTCACACACGTTGCATATGTTACATTTTTTATTGACACCCCCCCCCCAAAAACACTCATGAACCCACACACTATATCTCTCTACGTTTCTATCTCTCTCTCACAACCCCACGTAGGTGGTGTACGTACACGAAGAGAATAGGTGCACGTACTCACGCTTCGTGCCCAGCCACACCCGCGCGAGTACATGGTGGAGCTCATTTCTGTACGAAATGGCAGCCCACGTGCTAATTTGAACGTGTGTAGCGGTTGTTTACCTACGGAGGTCGTGTACCACGCGTGCACGAAACAAAGTTCGACTTGATGCGTTGGCGCATTATTTTTAAATAAAGTTATATCGCGCAATGGCATGTACACAGAATATAAAATGATTTTTATGGAGAAAAAGGTAGTCCGCTCCACTATATACAATGGAGCCTACCTGCCTGGGGTTTTCTCTCTTCAGAGTATCTCACACAAGGCGGCGGTGGCCTCTCTCTCTCTCTCTCTCACCGTTGGTCACTGATCCGGCCGCATACCGTCCGTCGGCGAAAAGGGAGGATGTGCATTGTTTCTCCGTTCGACCAAGCCGAGGCAGCACGTCCCGATCTGCGGTACCCGCCGTTCTCCCTGACCAAGCTCCGGCGCGGTAGGGCCTACGCCACCTGCTCGCTGCCGCAATATGGGCTGATCCCGCCCGCCGCCGCTCACCTAGTTACATCCCAACGACCCCCAGGTATCCCCTCCGGCCTTGCTCCACTGCCCGTCTTCCCATGTCGCTGCATGTGGAAAATATTGCATGTGGATCTAACATAGCTCTTTGCCCAAAATGTAGCTCGTCCAGCGTACTTTCCATATTGCAATCTCGTCCTCACACCGTTTTGGACAAACACAACCAGGTTGTTATCTTCCCTTAGGGCATGGAATATGCTTCTTTTTGTCGTCGCATGTGTCATCAACTGTTATTGGCCAGTAATTGTTTCCTTTCTACCTCTTTTTTGCAAACAGGGCTATCCATTTCACCTTGTTGCTATTGCGACCTTTTGGTGAACTGCACAAATCACTTTTTTCTTAAGAGTGTTTTGTACAGTTGTACTAAAATGTCACACGGGCAACGTTTACATTTCAGTGCGACTGCACAAAGGGAGATTGGTTTTGCTCTATCCTCCTCATCCAACTCCGAGCCTAATGTTCTCCAACTATTTTCTTAATCTTCTCCAACTATTTTCTTAATCTTCTCCAACTAGTTAGTCTTAAGAGAGACTACAAAGGTGACCGGCTTCTATTTGTGTGTTTAGTGTTTCATCAGCAGTCCTCTGTTACCATAATCACACTTAATATCTTTGGAACAGGGACGCTCAGCTCTATTTTAGGGGAACTGCACAAAATGATCGGAATGTTGCATGCTCCAGACAGCTACTTTTTTTCCCAACATGCCTTGTTGATTTAGACAGAGTAGGGGGGCGTTCCTGCCAATGAAAGCATGGATCAATTTTAATTTAACACCTTCACACAACTTTGTCTTCAGTTGTGATGTAAATATTAGCTCTGGTCTGCTAATCATTGAGATGCATTAGCAAGGAAGTTGATTTTTTGTTGTTTCCGAAAGAGCATCGATGGCAAGACACACGAAACAAAAGCTGAAAGCTCAGAGCATTGTACAATTTCATGTCGCTAGAATGTTTTTTGTATAGTACGTCAATTATGTTGGGTATGGAGTTTTAATCGGGCACAAAGAAAGATAGGGGCTTATAGTGTTGCCTCCCAACCTTTTACCTCAAGGGTAATGTCAACAATAATAGCTCATGCTAACTTACATCCAATTGGATATATATATCAGGATCTTTCCAACACAAGGTGCTTGCCAAAGGATAAAATATAAAAAGGAAAGGTGAAGATCACCATGACTCTTGCATGAGGTAAAAGTAAAAGATAGGCCCTTCGCAGAGGGAAGCAGAGGTTGTCATGTGCTGTTAGGGTGGGATGGACGAAATCTTAATGCAAAAAGAACGTCACATTATATTGCCACTTGTGATATGGACCTTTATTATGCAGTCCGTCGCTTTTATTGCTTCCATATCACAAGATTGTATAAAGCTTATTTTCTCCACACTAATAGGTCATACATATTTAGAAAGCAATTTTTATTGCATGCAACATGACAACTTACTTGAAGGATCTTACTCAATCCATAGGTAGATATGGTGGACTCTCATGGCACAGCTGGGTTTAAGGATATTCGGAAGCACAAGTAGTATCTCTACTTGGTGCAAATAATTTGGCTAGCATGAGAGGGAAAGGCAAGCTCAACATGTTGGATGATCCATGACAATATACTTTATTTCAGATATAAAAAAAATAACCCATTACGTTGTCTTCCTTGTCCAACATCAACTCTTTAGCATGTCATACTTTAATGAGTGCTCACAATCATAAAAGATGTCCAAGATAGTATATTTATATGTGAAAACCTCTCTTTCTTTATTACTTCCTATTAATTGCAACAATGACCAAAACTATGTTTGTCAACTCTCAACAACTTTTATTCATCATACTCTTTATATGTGAAGTCATTACTCTCCATAAGATCGATATGATCTCTTTAATTTCTTTTTATTCTTTCTCTTTTATTTCAAGATCATACCAAGGTAATCAAGCCCTTGACTCAACACTAATCTTTATTATATACAGCTCACGGACTCGATTACATAGAAGGATCATAAGGCAAAACTCAAAACTAAATCATACTAAAACTTTATTCTACTAGATCAAGATACTACCAAAAGGATCGAAGTAAGAAAACGGTAAAGATAGGAGTGTGATGGTGATACGATACTGGGGCACCTCCCCCAAGCTTGGCAGTTGCCAAGGGGAGTGCCCATACCCATGTGATTACATCTCTTTTGCCGGTGATGGAGATGGAGGTGATGATGGATAGTTGCACATCGAGCGTAGGAGGTCCTCCAATTTGCGGATAATGCCCTTGAGTGCGATGATATGCTCC
Organism: Triticum aestivum; assembly: GCF_018294505.1. NCBI lineage: Eukaryota > Viridiplantae > Streptophyta > Magnoliopsida > Poales > Poaceae > Triticum > Triticum aestivum. The sequence continues at coordinate 279,514,239 of NC_057811.1, forward strand.
TTCAACAAAATATTTTCACGTGTGAGATACTTGTTTTGTATACGAGCTAACTCAATCATCTTGAAAGCTTCGATCTCAGTTGGGGTAAGAAGATTGTGATCAAGTTGAAGGATGTCTTCTGCTGCCGGAATTTGGTCCTTCATGGCCTTCTTGATCCCATCTTCCCTGTTGATCTTCCCGGGTTCTTCTCTCTTCAGCTCTATCTTCATTAGCCAAGCATCATTGTCACCATTGTTGGAGGAGGGGGACGACATGATGTCTCGCCTTGACAACCCTAGCAGAAAACAACTCGAAATGAAAACAGAGGATATTTGCGTGGTACGGTGGACAAAACCTTCGGGAGATTATATAATGAATTTTTACCGACCGAAAGAAGTATCGCGCAAGAAAACGGAGTCCGGAGAGCACACGAGGTGCCCACAAGGCAGGGGGCGCGCCCATGGGGGTAGGGCGTGCCCTCCACCCTCGTGGACGCCTCGTGTCCTTCCCGGACTACTTCTTATTTTCCTATTTTCTTAAATATTCCAAAACGGAGGAAAATTGCCATTAGAACTGTTTTGGAGTCGGTTTACTTACCGTACCACATACCTATTCCTTTTCGGAGTCTGAACCGTTCTAGAAAGTGTCTCTTATGTATTCCTCTGGGGTTACGGTTTCAATAACATTGGTTTCAACATTTATAGGATTACCTGAGATATAATGTTTGATTCTTTGACCGTTCACCACCTTCGGATTTGTGCCTTCGAAGTTGTTGATTTTTATGGCACCGGAATGATAGACCTCCTCGATAATGTAAAGACCTTCCCATTTAGAGAGAAGTTTTCCTGAAAAAAATCTTCAACGATAGTTGAATAGCAACACATAATCACCTACATTAAACTCACGGTTTTGTATCCTTTTGTCATGCCATCTTTTAACTTTTTCTTTAAACAGTTTGGCATTCTCATAAGCCTGGGTTCTCCATTCATCAAGTGAGCTAATGTCAAATAACCTCTTCTCACCGGCAACCTTGAAATCATAATTGAGCTCTTTAATGTCCCAATATGCCTTATGTTCTAGTTCGAGAGGTAAGTGATATGCGTTTCCATAAACCATTTTATACGGAGACATACCCATAGGATTTTTATATGCAGTTCTATAGGCCCACAATGCATCATCAAGTTTCTTGGACCAATTCTTCCTAGATCTATTAACAGTCTATTGCAAAATTAATTTGAGCTCTCTATTACTCAATTCTACTTGACCACTAGACTGTGGGTGATAAGGGGATGCAATTCTATGATTAACATCATACTTAGCAAGCATTTTACGAAAAGCACCATGAATAAAATGTGAACCACCATCAGTCATTAAATATCTAGGGACTCCAAACCTCGGAAAAATAACTTATTTAAGCATCTTAATAGAGGTGTTATGATCAGCACTACTAGTTGGAATAGCTTCTACCCACTTAGTAACGTAATCAACAGCAACTAAAATATGTGTATACCCGTTAGAGGAAGGAAACAGTCCCATATAATCAAAGCCCCAAACATCAAATGTTTCAATAACGAGTGAATAATTCATAGGCATTTCTTGACGTCTACTAATATTACCAATTCTTTGACATTCATCACAAGACAAGACAAACTTACGGGCATCTTTGAAGAGAGTAGGCCAATAAAAACCAGATTGCAATACCTTATGTGCAGTTCTATCTCCAGCGTGATGTCCTCCGTAAGCCTCGGAGTGACACTTGCGTAGGATCTATTCCTGTTCATGCTCAGGTATACAACGTCTAATAACACCATCTACTCCTTCTTTATAAAGGTGTGGGTCATCCCAGAAGTAATGTCTTAGATCATAGAAAAACTTTTTCTTTTGCTGGTATGTGAAACTAGGTGGTATAAATTTAGCAACAATGTAATTGGCATCATCAGCATACCATGGAGCAGTATGAGAAGCATTAATGACATTTCGTTGTTCATCAGGAAAACTATCTTCAATAGGTAGTGGGTCATCAAGACCATTCTGTAACCTAGACAAGTTGTCTGCAACGGGGTTCTCGGCTCCCTTTCTATCAATAATATGCAAATCAAATTCTTGTAGCAAGAGAACCCATCTAATAAGTCTAGGTTTAGCATCTTTCTTTTCCATAAGATATTTAATAGCAGCATGATCAGTGTGAACACTTACTTTAGAATCAACAATATAAGGTCCGAACTTATCACATGCAAATACAACTGCTAAAAATTCTTTTTCAGTAGTAGCATAATTTCTCTGGGCATTGTCTAGAGTTTTACTAGCATATTCGATAACATTTAATTTCCTATCAACTCTTTGTCCTAGAACAACACCTACAGCATAATCACTAGCATGACACATAATTTCAAAGGGTAGATTCCAATCAGGTGGCTGAACAATAGGTGCAGAAATTAATACTTTCTTAAGTATTTCAAATGCTTCTACACAATCATCATCAAAGACAAAAGGAATATCTTTTTGTAAGAGATTAGTCAGAGGCCTAGAAATTTTTTAGAAGTCCTTAATGAACCTCCTATAAAAACCGGCATGACAAAGGGAACTTATTATACCTTTAATGTCCTTGGGACACGGCATCTTTTCAATAGCATCAACTTTAGCTTTATCAACATCAATACCTTCTTCAGAAATTTTTTGCCCCAAGACAATACCTTCATTAACCATAAAGTGGCACTTCTCCCAATTCAAGACAAGGTTAGTTTCTTCACATCTCTACAAAACTCGATCAAGGTTGCTCAAGCAATCCTCAAAAGAAGTTCCATATACGGAGAAATCATCCATGAAAACCTCAACAATCTTTTCACAAAAATCAAAGAATATAGCCATCATGCATCTTTGAAAGGTAGCAGGTACATTGCATAAACCAAAAGGCATACGTCTATAAGCAAAGGTACCGAAAGGGCAAGTAAAAGTGGTCTTTTCTTGATCCTCTCTTGACACAGGTATTTGAGAGAAACCAGAATAACCATCTAGAAAGCAAAAATGTGTATGTTTAGATAATCTTTCTAGCATTTGATCAATGAAAGGTAAAGGGGAATGATCCTTTTTAGTAGCTTTATTTAATTTGCGGAAATCAATTACCATTCTATAACCTGTAATAATTCTTTGTGGGATCAATTCATCTTTATCATTAGGAACAACAGTAATACCTCCCTTCTTAGGGACACAATGGACAGGAGCCTTACCCACTGACTATCTGCAACGGGATAAATTATACCTGCCTCCAGAAGCTTTAGTATTTCTTTCCTTGCCACTTCTTTCATTTTAGGATTTAACCACCATTGGTGATCAACAACCGATTTATCATCTTTCTCCAATTTTATTTTGTGCTGGCATAGAGTGGGACTAGTGCCCTTAAGATCATCAAGAGTATATCCAATAGCAGCACGGTACTTCTTCAGAGTTTTCAATAATTTCTTTTCTTCATGCTCTGAAAGGTTAGCACTAATAATAACATGATATATCTTCTTTTCATCAAGATAAGCATATTTAAGAGTATCACGTAATGGTTTAAGTTTGAACACGGGATCACCCTTGGGTGGAGGAGGATCCCCTAGGATTTCAACAGGCAAGTTGTGTTTCAAAATAGGTCCCTGTTTAAATAATACTTCATCTATTTCCCTTATTTCATTCATAAACATATCATTTTCATTGTCTAGCAAATATTGTTCTAAAGGATAATTAGGAGGCATGGCAATAGAAGCAAGACCAATAATTTCATCTTTACTAGGTAATTCTTCATCACGGGGTTGTCTATGAAATTTAGCAAAATTAAACTCATGAGACATATCCCCCAAACCAATAGTAACAACATCCTTTTCGCAGTCTATCCTAGCATTAACAGTATTCAAGAAGGGTCTACCAAATATAATGGGACAAAAGTTATCTTGTGGGGAACCAAGAACAAGAAAATCAGCAGGATATTTAACTTTCCCACATCAACATCTCTAACAATCCCAACTGGTGAAATAGTATCTCTATTGGCAAGCTTAATTGTAACATCAATTTCTTCTATCTCAGCAGGTGCAATATCATGCATAATTTCTATATATAGAGTGTAAGGTATTGCACTGACACTGGCACCCATATCACACAAACCATGATAACAATGATCTCCTATCTTAACAGATATAACAGGCATGCCTACCACAAGTCTATGTTTATTTTTAGTATCTGGTCTAGCAATTCTAGCAGCTTCTTCACAGAAGTAAATAACATGCCCATAAATATTATCAGCCAAGAGATCTTTAACCATAGCTATACTAGGTTCAACTTTAATTTGCTCAGGAGGTTTGGGTGTCTTAATGTTACTTTTATTGACCACGGTTGAAGCTTTAGCATGATCCTTTATTCTAACAGGGAAAGGTGGTTTCTCAATATAAGCAGTAGGAACGACAGGATCATTATAAGTGATAGTCTTTTCTTCAACTTTAATAGGTGCAACTACTTTTACTTCAACGGGAGGATTATATTTAAACCACTTCTCCTTAGGGAGATCAACATGAGTAGCAAAGGATTCACAGAAAGAAGCTACTATCTTAGAGTCAAGTCCATATTTAGTGCTAAATTCACGGAAAACATCGGTATCCATAAAAGATTTAACACAGTCAAACTTAGGTGTTATACCTGACTCCTTTCCTTCGTCGAGATCCCAATCTTCAGAGTTGCGTTTAATTCTTTCCAATAAAAACCATTTGAATTCAATAGTCTTCATCATAAAAGAGCCATTACAAGAAGGATCGAGCATGGAGCGATTATTGAGAGAAAGCCGAGAATAAAAATTTTGAATAATCAATTCTCTTTAGAGCTCATGATTGGGGCATGAATATAACATTGACTTAAGCCTCCCCCAAGCTTGAGCGATGCTTTCTCCTTCGCGAGGCCAAAAATTATATATATAATTACGATCACGATGAACAAGATGCATAGGATAAAACTTCTGATGAAATTCCAATTTCAATCGGTTGTAGTTCCATGATCCCATATCATCACATACCCTAAAACCATGTCAATGCCTCTCCCTTCAAAGATAAAGGGAAGATCTTCTTCTTGATAACATCCTCGGGCATACCTGCAAGCTTAAATAATCCACAAACTTCATCCACATAGATTAGGTGCAAATCGGGATGTAATGTTCCATCTCCTGTAAAAGGATTAGCTAGCAGTTTCTCTATCATACCTGAAGGAATTTCAAAGTAAACATTTTCAGTAGGTTCAGTAGGTTGAGGAGCAACTCTTTGCTCTACTGGTCGGGGTGAAGATACCCCGAACTAGCCCCTCAAAGGATTGTGTTCCATAGTAACAAGTGACAGTAAATTTCAGCACACTATATAAACTTTTCCTTACCAAATTCCACCTACTAAAGGCGCTTCACTCCCCGGCAACGGCGCCAGAAAAGAGTATTGATGACCCACAAGTATAGGGGATCTATCGTAGTCCTTTCGATAAGTAAGAGTGTCGAACCCAACGAGGAGCAGAAGGAAATGATAAGCGGTTTTCAGCAAGGTATTCTCTGCAAGCACTGAAATTATCGGTAACTGATAGTTTTGTGATAAGGTAATTTGTAACGGGTAACAAGTAATGAAAGTAAACAAGGTGCAGCAAGATGGCCCAATCCTTTTTGTAGCAAAGGACAAGCCTGGACAAACTCTTATATAGAGAAAAGTGCTCCCGAGGACACATGGGAATTATCGTCAAGCTAGTTTTCATCACACTCATATGATTCGCGTTCGTTACTTTGATAATTTGGTATGTGGGTGGACCGGTGCTTGGGTGCTGTCCTTTCTTGAACAAGCATCCCACTTATGATTAACCCCTATTGCAAGCATCCGCAACTACAAAAGAAGTAATAAGGTAAACCTAACCATAGCATATAACATATGGATCCAAATCAGCCCCTTACAAAGCAACTCATAAACTAGGGTTTAAGCTTCTGTCACTCTAGCAACCCATCTTCTACTTATTACTTCCCAATGCCTTCCTCTAGGCCCAAACAATGGTGAAGTGTCATGTATTCGACGTTCACATAACACCACTAGAGGAAAGACAACATACATCTCATCAAAATATCGAACGAATACCAAATTCACATGACTACTTATAGCGAGACTCCTCCCATGTCCTCAGGAACAAACGTAACTACTCACAAATAATATTCATGTTCATAATCAGAGGGGTATTAATATGCATAATGGATCTGAACATATGATCTTCCACCAAATAAACCAACTAGCATCAACTACAAGGAGTAATCAACACTACTAGCAACCCACAGGTACCAATCTGAGGCTTTGGGACAAAGATTGGATATAAGAGAGGAACTAGGGTTTTACAGGAGATGGTGCTGGTGAAGATGTTGATGGAGATTGACCCCCTCCCGATGAGAGGATCATTGGTGATGACGATGGCGATGATTTCCCCCTCCCGGGGGGAAGTTTCCCCGGCAGAACAGCTCTGCCGGAGCCCTAGATTGGTTCCGCCTCGTGGCGATGGAGTTTCTTCCCGAAAGCTTGCTTATGATTTTTTGTCGGACGAAAGACTTCATATAGCAGAAGATGGGCACCGGAGGCCTTCTAGGGGGCCCACGAGGCAGGGACGCGCCCCCACCCTCATGGCCAGGGTGTCGGCCCCCGCTGGTGGATTCTTTCGCTAGTATTTTTTATTAATTCCAAAAATAACTTCCGTGAAGTTTCAGGACTTTTGGAGCTGTGCAGAATAGGTCTATAATATTTGCTCCTTTTCCAGCCCAGAATTCCAGCTACCGGCATTCTCCCTCTTCATGTAAACCTTGTAAAATAAGAGAGAATAGGCATAAGTATTGTGACATAACATGTAATAACAGCTCATAATGCAATAAATATCGATATAAAAGCTTGATGCAAAATGGACGTATCAGCAAGCTTCTGCATTTCCTTGAGGGTTTGCGGTGGACTCATGTCTTCAATGGCCTTGACCTTCTCCGGGTTGGCCTCGATCCCCCTGTGGGACACAAGGAAGCCCAGCAGCTTGCCGGAAGGGACGCCAAACACGCACTTCTCCGGGTTGAGTCGCAAGTCTACCTGGCGGAGGCTTTCAAAGGTCTCCTCCAGGTTTTGGATCAAGGTCTTAGCCTCCCGAGACTTCACCACGATGTCGTCGATGTAGGCTTCGGCGTTTCTCCCGAGCTGCCGACCCAAGGCGATGGGCATTAGCCGTTGGAAGGTCGCGCCAGCGTTGCGTAGCCCGAATGGCATGCAAGTGTAGCAGTACACCCCGCACAGGGTCAGGAAGGCTGTCTTCTCCACATCTTATACCGCCATCTTGATTTGGTGATATCTTGAGAACGCATCAAGGAAGCACATCAAGTCGCACTTGGCGGTGGAGTCGATGATCAGGTCGATGCGTGGGAGCGGGAACAGATCTTGGGGGCAGGCCTTGTTGAGGTTGGTGAAGTCGACGCACATTCGCTCCTTCCCGCCCTTCTTGGGCACAACGACGGGGTTTGCCAGCCACTCGGGGTACCGAACCTCACGAATGACACCCGCAGCCTGCAACTTGCGGGTCTCTTGGACGATGAAAGCTTGCTTCTCCGTGGACTATCGCCTTGCCCTCTGCTTTACGAGGCATACATTGGGGCACACCTTCAAGTGGTGCTCTATCACTCCTCTTGGGACCCCTACCAGCTGATCGGGCTCCCAAGCGAACACTTTCTTGTTTGCACGCGGGAACTTCACCAGTGCCTCCTCCTGATTAGGCTTGAGGTTGGCGCCTATGGTAAAGGTTGACCCCGAGGATCCATCCTCCTCGACTGGCACTTGCTTGGTTTCCGCCTTGTCTTGAGTGAAAAACTGCTTCTTCTTGGTTGGTGTGGCCCCCTTGGCCTTGGAGGTGTCCGCGTCGGCGGGCTGTGCTGTCGCGGTGGTCTTGAGGGCAAGCTTGAGCATCATCAAGGCTTCCTTAGTGTCCCCGGCTACCGTGAGGACACCCTTGCTCCTGGTCATCTTCATGAGGTTGTAGGCCGGATGGGTCGCCGCCATGAACTGAGCTAGGGCCGGGTACCCGAGGATGGCGTTGTACGGGAGGCCGATGCGGGCGATGTCGAAGTCGATGAGCTTGGGGTGGTAGTTGTCGCGTGTGCCAAAGGTCACGGGGAGGCGGATCCACCCCAGGGAGTGGGCGGAGCCTCCACCAACCACTGAGAAGGGCTTACTAGGGCAGAGCCGCTCGGGCGGTACGTGGAGAAGGCTGAAGGCCTCGACAGAGAGCACGTTGACGCCGGCGCTGCCGTCGATGAGCGTCTTGGTGATGGACACGTTGCAGATGGTGGGTGTGCAAAGCATTGGGAGCACACCTGAGCGGACGGTGGAGACGGGATGGTCCCCTAAGTCGAAGGTGAGGTCGGCCTCGGGCGCGGCCCAGCCTGGCGGAGCTCCTGGGCGCTTGATGGGGCGCCGATCTCGCGAAGGAACGGCTTGACGTGACAATCCGAGGGTGGTGCTTGCGAGCCACCGAGGAGGGCCGCAACCGCGTGATGCGCCGGCGCCGCGTAGCGCGCAGCGAAGAGTCCACGCAACTCCTCCCAAGATGCCACCGTGGATCTGGGGATGTTGAGCAGCCAGGCGCGCGGTGCGCCAGCGAGGGCCGTGGGAAGCCAGTTGGCCATGACCTTGTCGTCGGCCCCGACTTTAAGGATGGCCTCCTCATACGCCAGCAGGAAAGCCAACGGGTCCGCCGCACCGTCGTAGCGCGGCGGCATCTCCGGCTTGAACTTGGGTGGCCACTGCACCCGCCGCAAGGCGGGAGCAAGGGCTCGGAGCCCCCAGGCGTTGCCATGGGCGTCCGTAGATCTGGTTGGAAGAGCGACAGCGGTCATGGGGAATGGGCACGCGGGTGGCGGAGCGTGAACCAACGGAAGGAAAACTCCGGCGCACCCCTACTTGGCACGCCAAATGTCGGATCTCGGGTTCCGGCCAAACCCTCAAGGTTTGAACACTGGGGTGCGCACGAAGATCTCCCCCTACCGAATCACGCCCTTAACCTCGCTACGATCTCTAAGGCTAGCTCGACGAACTCGCAACACAAGAGACACAAGAGTTATACTGGTTTGGGCCACCGTTGTGGTGTAATACCCTACTCCAGTGTGGTGTGGTGGATTGCCTATCGGGGTGAGGATGAATAGTACAGGGGGAAGAAGAGCCTCCTGAGGTGAGGTGTTCTTGTGCTTGGTGGATGTGTGGATGATCTGAATCAGCTCAGGCTAAGTTGCCTAGTACTGTGGTGGCTAGTCCTATTTATAGAGGCCCTGGTCCTCTCCCCAAATATTGAGCGGGAAGGGAGCCAACAACGGCCAATTTGAAAGGGGGCGGCTAGTACAAGCTATCCTGACAAAAGCAGTCTTCGCCTGCAAAAGGCTCTGGCGGTGACGCCGCCTTGGGCTCCATGGTGACCTCCGTCTCGCCGTCCTGTTGGTCTTGGTCTCGTTGCACCGATGTGGAAACCTTTGCTTCATGCCTCGGTACTCCTCGCCTGCGCTTGCCTCCTTAGCACCAAAGAGGAAACAAGGACACTGTGCGCGCTGGCGCCCGCCTGGTCTCGATTGTCATGGCTCACGTCACTGGAACCTCGTGAGGTTTGCCTCGCCTTGATCTCTCCGCCCCTCGTGAGCCAGCCTGGTGAGGCCGCTCCCGAGGAGGTCTTGCGTCGCCCGCCTCGCGAGGTTTGGCCCCTCGCGAGGGTCTTCGATGCTTCTTGGTGAAGATGGGCCGTACTGACCCGCTCGCAGAGCCACGCCGTGGGCCGCAGGCAAGAAAGTCTGGGGACCCCCGTTCCCAGAACGCCGACAAGTTCTTTATGACTAATGTTGAGTCCATGGATTATACGCACTCTCACCCTTCCACCATTGCTAGCCTCTCTAATACCGCGCACCTTTCGCCGGTATCATATACCCACCATATATCTTCCTCAAAATAGCACCATACCTACATATTATGGCATTTCCATAGCCATTCCAAGTTATATTTCCATGCAACTTTCCACCGTTCCGTTTATTATGACACACTCCATCATTGTCATATTGCTTTGCATGATCATGTAGTTGACATAGTATTTGTGGCAAATCCACCGTTCATAATTCTTTCATACATGTCACTCATGAGTCATTGCACATCCCGGTACACCGCCGGAGGCATTCATATTGAGTCATATTTTTGTTCTAAGTATTGAGTTGTCATCCTTGAGTTGTAAGTAAATAAAAGCGTGATGATTATCATTATTAGAGCATTGTCCCAGTGAGGAAAGGATGATGGAGACTATGATTCCCCCACAAGTCGGGATGAGACTCCGGACGGAAATAAAAAAAGGCCAAAAAAAGGAGAAAAGGCCCAAATAAAAATTTAAAAAATGAGAGAAAAAGAGAGAAGGGACAATGCTACTATCCTTTTACCACACTTGTGCTTCAAAGTAGCACCATGATCTTCATGCTAGAGAGTCTCCTATGCTGTCACTTTCATATACTAGTGGGATTTTATGTTATAGAACTTGGCTTGTATATTCCAATGGTGGGCTTCCTCAAAATTGCCCTAGGTCTTCGTGAGCAAGCAAGTCGGATGCACACCCACTTAGTTTCTTTGGTTGAGCTTTCATACACTTAAAGCTCTAGTGCATCCGTTGCATGGCAATCCCTACTCACTCACATTGATATCTATTGATGGGCATCTCCATAGCCCGTTGATATGCCTAGTTGATGTGAGACTATTTTCTCCTTTCTGTCTTCTCCACAACCACCATTCTATTCCACCTATAGTGCTATGTCCATGGCTCACGCTCATCAATTGCGTGAAAGTTGAAAAGGTTTGAGAACATCAAAAGTATGAAAAAATTGCTTGGCTTGTCATCGGGGTTGTGCATGATTAAATACTTCGTGTGATGAAGATAGAGCATAGCTAGAGTATATGATTTTGTAGGGATAACTTTCTTTGGCCATGTTATTTTGAGAAGACATAAATGCTTGATTAGTATGCTTGAAGTATTATTGTTTTTATGTCAACATTAAACTTTTATTTTGAATCTTTTGGATCTGAACATTCATGCCACAATAAAGAAAAAATTACATTGAAAAATATGTTAGGTTGCATTCCACATCAAAAATTCTGTTTTTATCATTTACCTACTCGAGGACGAGCAGGAATTAAGCTTGGGGATGTTGATACGTCTCCAACGTATCTATAATTTTGTATGTATTCATGCCATGTTTATAATATTTCTACATGATTTTGGTATGATTTGGTTAGAACTAACCCGGACTGACGCTGTTTTCAGCAGAACTACCGTGGTGTTGTTTTTGTGTAGAAATAAAAGTTCTCGGAATGCGCTGAAAATCAATGGAGATTTTTTCTAGAAAATATAAAAAGTAATGGAACTAAGATTTACCGGAGGGGAGTCCCATGGGCCCCACGAGGGTGGAGGGTGCGCCCACCCCCCTGGGGCGCGCCCCCCAACCTCGTGGACTCCCTGTGGGACCCCCTGACTTGTTCCCGACGCTAACTTCTCCTATAAATCCCCAAACTTCCAGAACATAACCTAAATCGGGAGTTCCGCCGCCGCAAGCCTCTATAGCCACCAAAACCCAATCGAGACCCTGTTCCGGCACCCTGCCGGAGGGGGATCCCTCACCGGTGGCCATCTTCATCATCCCGGCGCTCTCCATGACGAGGAGGGAATAGTTCACCCTCGTGGCTGAGGTTATGTACCAGTAGCTATGTGTTTGATCTCTCTCTCATGTTCTCGTTTTGGCATGATCTTGATGTATCACGAGCTTTGCTATTACAGTTGTATCTTATGATGTTTCCCCCTCTATCTCTTGTAATGGATTGAGTTTTCGCTTTGAAGTTATCTTACCGGATTGAGTCTTTAAGGATTGAAGAACACTTGAGGTATGTCTAGCATTTGCTTATGTGTGGTGACAATGGGATATTCACGTGATCTACTTGATGTATGTTTTGGTGATCAACTTGCGGGTTTAGTGACCTTGTGAACTTATGCATAGGGGTTGGCACACGTTTTCGTCTTGACTCTCTGGTAGAAACTTTGGGGCACTCTTTGAAGTTCTTTGTGTTGGTTGAATAGATGAATCTGAGATTGTGTGATGCATATCGTATAATCATAAACGCGGATACTTGTGGTCACATTGGAGAATCTAGGTGACATTAGGGTTTTGGTTGATTTGTGTCTTAAGGTGTTATTCTAGTACGAACTCTAGGATAGATCGAACGGAAAGAATAGCTTCGTGTTATTTTACTATGGACTCTTGAATAGATCGATCAGAAAGGATAACTTTGAGGTGGTTTCGTACCCTACAATAATCTCTTCGTTTGTTCTCCGATATTAGTGACTTTGGAGTGACTCCTTGTTGCATGTTGAGGGATAGTTATATGATCCAATTATGTTATTATTGTTGAGAGAACTTGCACTAGTGAAAGTATGAACCCTAGGCCTTGTTTCCTAGCATTGCAATACCGTTTACATTCACTTTTATCACTTGCTACCTTGCTGTTTTTATATTTTCAGATTACAAAAACCTATATCTACCATCCATATTGCACTTGTATCACCATCTCTTCCCCGAACTAGTGGACCTATATAATTTACCATTGTATTGGGTGTGTTGGGGACACAAGAGACTCTTTGTTATTTGGTTGCAGGGTTACTTGAGAGAGACCATCTTCATCCTACGTCTTCCACTGATTGATAAACCTTAGGTCATCCACTTGAGGGAAATTTGCTACTGTCCTACAAACCTCTCCAGTTGGAGGCTCAGCAACGTCTGCAAGAAGAAGATTGTGTAATAGACATCATGTATCGAAACTCAAACAGATAAGAACAAGCAAGACTCAACATGGTTTCCATTGAACCATCATATGGACTCGACTGTGCATAGGGGGTACACGACTCATCCTACCCTAGGGGTTCTGGAACTCCGTAGTCGTGCTTTGCTCCGTGTCTCGTGTAGTCTTATGGATTTTCCTCAGGTGTCACTACGTCTCTTGTAGTTGTTCGATGAAACAATCGAGGTTGAGCCTGAAGAGTCTTCAACAACTTCTTGCATGTTGGAGTGATGGGGTGAAGGTGGCTCCTCGTAGCTGGCATTGACTTGGTCTTCTCTTGTCTTCTTAATCATGATGTTCCCTTTTTCTTTCTAAGGCATTAAGGGTACAAGGTAGGAAATCTTTTATGTAATGACACTAACAAGGCATAGTAGAGGTCCAATCTGCCGGTCATACTGTTGACAGTATCATCATCAAAAGTGGGGGATGCCGAGAACCGTTTTTCCTGCTCACTATGGTGAGGCGGACCAAATGGCGAGGTTCTCATCCACCGGTGGTTGCCGACACAACAATGATAAGGACATGGTTGGTCTACTAGCGATGTATATCATGATCTTACATATCCTATGCCCTGATCATTGTATGCCAAGGTTGCATCGTCCTAGGGCAAATTCAAATGTGTCAGCATCCTCTGGGTCTTCATGTCCTCATTCCTCGATGGCGTATCTTCTGTTGGCATCGTCTCGCTGTGGTGTCACCAATCTTGTGTTCAGAAGAGGTGTGTGAGTGTCTGGGAAGGCGTAATCCTTCTAGATTATCCACGAGGATTACAAGGAATCCCTTGGTCAGGGGCATAAGGATTCTAGCGACCATTTAAAATTTTGAAGGGGAAGAGATAGATAAGAAAAGTATATCTTAGTTTTTGAAAAACTGAGAAGGGGAAGAGAAGTATAGATAGTTTTTTTGCAAATTAGTAATAGTTTTGAAAATAGTCCTACCCTAACTAACGACCATGCTAACTAAGGCTTCCTACAGTCAACATGGCTCTGATACCAGCTCTGTGGGAATCCCGACTCATAAATCGTGATCACCGAATGCACGTGTACAATGATCCCAGAGATCAATGCTCACTAAACACACAGAAGCTAGATAACAAGAGTCTTACATCCATACATACCGTATTACACAAGTAGGACCATTACGGTCAAGTCTTGAGTATATCATCGCAGCGGAAATCTTCGTTGATAAGTAGAACCCATGCCATCTGCCTTAACCCTACACGAATTCTGACTGGGAAGCGTCCTAACTCGCATGTTCGTCACCAAAGAAATCTTCATCTTACTCCCATTCTTTCATGCCTGGCCAAGTAAATAGCCAAGGACAAGCCAATTAGTACTTTTGAATGTACTCGCAAGCAACCCATGTTTCGGTTCAAGGTACAACAATGCATGATATAGGTTAAAAAATTGCAGAAAGCTAGTTTTGAGTGCTATGACATGTTCAACACCTTGTAAGACATGCATCATGAGAAATCAAGTACCCATGAGAACAGGTTACATATATCAACATAAATAGAGTTGGAAACAATCCAACTTAATCATCATGTCAAGTATTTTGACGTGACACAGGTAGTTCTTACCACTTATCCATACACACTCACCGGGTTTCTGTAACATGTGGACGTAGCCCAAGAGCGGTTACCCAACTATCCTTGACCGTGGACACAGCTATTCGAATAGTTTTACACTATGCAGAGGTTGCACACTTTACCCACAAGATCCGGGAAGCCTTCGTGTCATCCACGACCCGCGCTATATTACATACCCGAGGTAAGGACCCGAACATTATCTTTCCCTTGACAGCACTAACAAAGAGTCCACTCGTTGGCCCTTGTCCTCATGATGTACATCATACGAGACTCACTCGAGATCGTACAATCCGAGAGGGGACACCACTGTGTGCCCGGTGTCTATAAAAACAGCCATAGTCGCCCTACCTGGCACGACTCCATATCGAGAGGGTAACTCATACTCTCCCGCCACTAGTAATGCGAGCTCCCTGCTAGTATTGTCCAACTTAATCAACAAAGCCCCGTACCGTAAGGAGTATTGTGGTTGTACATGTAAGGTTGGAATGACGGTCGCAGCTTAAACCAATCCATTTTTGAAAATCACACCGACACAACTTGCTCCGGTACACCACTTCTTTCTCAACTGGCTACCTAGCTCATTATCATCATCTCCCTCGGCCATTAGTGACACCCGATGGGGTTTTCGAAAAGTCTTTGAAAACAAACTTGCCTCCATCACCATGCATATACCTGTCCCCTTTGCGTAGCACTACTTAGCATTCTAGCTAATCCCACCCGCATGACCCTCATAGAAAGGTAGGGTCATGCACCATGCAAGTATCAACGAGGAAAATAACGGGGGCAATTCCACCGAAGTGGTCACCACATCATCATGACTTCGATGCAAACAATATAAATGCCATATGACATGCATGAAAAGGGTTTCATAGACATGGTCAAAGGGCTGCTTTCCTGGTTCATCAGAGTCTTCAAGTCTTCTGTTCCTTCTCCAAATACTCCGTCTATTGTCAACTAAGATCAGAAACAATCACAATAAGTGACACAACAAGGCAAAAACAAAAGTGCTCTAAAAATGTGAGTTGGACTTTTCTAGGATATCCTTGGTCATATGAAAAATGACCAAAGTGATTTCGTTGGGATTGGATCAGTAGATATTTTTGAACATTTCAATATGATGGAAACAAGGGACTTATGGATTTGCAGGAAGTGTACAGAAACATATTTTTGAAAAATGAGCAAAGGCACCCATTTCACAAAGCATGATTTTCAAAGCATCTAGGAGTTGGTTTCACTGTATTTGGAGTTGAAATGAATTTCTTAGGAATTTGCAAAGTTGGCTAAACATGGATAATGGAACAATATTTCATGTGGTATAGAAAGTATTGGAAACAAATGTTCAAAAACTAAGTTTTGAGCTCATAAGTATCTAGGAATTCCAATCATGGCATTTGGTTTAAATTTGAGCTCTCTATGATTTTTCTAAAGTTTATCACAGAAATGGAAAAATGGGATTTGATAATTATTCATGAATAAAAAGTTTATGGAAAAATGAGCAAATTGCAGCATGTGATAGGGAATGAATTTATGAACTAGTAGAAATTTGACTAATCAACTTTGGAGTTAATTCGAATTGTTTATGGATTTCTGAAGTTCACTGAAAAAGAAAAAGATAAAGGATTTACCAAAATGGGTTGTATCTGGGCGGCGGCAGCGTGCACCGGGCAAGGTTTAGCGGCAGGGCGCCACTGGGCCGGCCAAGCGGCTCGGCCGCACGAGCGAAGGGGACACGTTGAAGGCGGCTTTCCGGGAGTGCGCATTTGCCCGGGGAAAGCGAAGCCAGCCGAAGGTGTTTCCACTTAAACGGGGGAGATTGCCGGCGACCTCGACCACCTCCCGCGGTGCTCGGCCCATCGTAGTGCTCAGCGGACCGGGCCGCATCCATCCGCAGGTGGCACCGTCGCCGAGGAGTGCCGGGTCTGGTAGGGCATCGGTCGCGGTGGACGAGGACGACCGCGAAGGCAGCATCGGTGCTACGCGGTAAGAGAAGTGGCGGCGAGGAGTGGGGGAGCTCTGTAGCCCAGCAGCGGTTCTCCTGGAGGTCGAATGAGAGGGGGAGAGGCCCCGGTTCACCGGAGCCAAGCGGAGATCGACGGTGATCGAGGCGGTGATGGAGAGGCAAGGAGAGCACGAGGGGGAGAGAGAGCTTGTCCGGGAGGTGCACAGGAGAGGGGGAGGGTGAGAGGAGGCCAGAGAAGAGCTCGGGGGCCTCTAAATAGAGGGGGTGTTGGTGCACCATGGACGCGGCCTAGGGAGCGCTCGGCGAGTTCTGCAGGGGGAGAAAGAGGGCAAGGGAGGAAGGGCCAGACAATGTTGCGTGTCGTGGACGTCGAGGTGACATCGGGAGACATGGCCCCGGCGCCCAAGGTTATCGAGTGCCTCGGAATGGGCAACCTACAGTGCGAGAGTGCACTGTAGCATGCTCCAGAGCGCGACCATGGCACACCTTGGCATTTTAATAGTGCCATGGGCATGTCCTCTAGTGTATGGGGGTTTTGGGGGGAAGTAAACAACGTCGAGATGGCCTTGGATGCCCTGGTGAACCACTGGGAGAGAGGTGGGGTTGAGAGAGTGTGAGAAATGGGCTGTCCAGAGAGGGAAAGTGAGGTTTTCACCCCTCAATCATTGAGCTCTGGTTGGGAGGGAGTTACTGGAGGTATAGTGTGACTAGATGAAGCTCTGGTAAAAATTTGAGCTCAAGGAGAATAGTGTAAGTGGTCAAAATGGAGACTTTGGAAAAATGTCAGAAGGTGTTTGATGCAAATTTGGGCAAGAAAATGAAGTCCAATTTATATGAGAATTAATAGGATCAAATGGCATATAGTAATGGGTTTGATAACCATGTTTGAGGTCATTTGGAGAAAGTTGCCAATGTAACCTTGGTAAACCCTAGAAATCAACAGAAATGGATTTTCCAAGATCTAGTCATGCAAATCTTTCTCCTTGATGCACCACTTGGTGTAGTGTCATCATTTGAGTATTTGATAATGTCCACAAAAATTGAGATCAAAAGGAGAAAGTAGGCAATGTAGAGTTGCTCAAATTTGGATATGGACAAGGATGGTTTTGGGGAACTTTTGTGAACCAAAACTATTTTTAATTGAACAGAACTTTGCAAGATCATCACATTAGGCATATGTGACTTGCTAGAATTTTCTTGGATTTGTTTGAAAATATTTCTTATAGAAATTTTTTGGATACTTGAAATGAACAGAAATGGTTTTGGAGGGTTTTGTCCAATATTTTGAACATGACCATGTGTTGAAACTCATATATGTGGAAAATATATGTCCAATGAGTCTCCCTACATTTTCTCAAATATTTTTGAAACTTTAAAATAATTTTTACCAATTAAAGACCATTTATGGCCTAAAGAAAAAGCCTTTAAATAAAATAGCAAAATAACTTTTAAAATAATAATTTTTTGGCTTTAGGGAGTCCTATATCTAATAGGATTCAAATATAATTTTTGAAAGATTTTTCACATCCCAGATTAAGTACTTGTTGTTCAAGCCTTAACTCAGGGGTTTTTGGAAAACCTAATTTAGAAAATACTTTTTGGCCAAATTATTTGTACAAGAAAATACTATTCTGGCCTATACACATGGCATGATCATTGGGAAAAGTTTTGGATCAAGGAGAAGGAGTATAAGAGTTGGAGGATTTATTTGATTTTTAGAGCACTTGCAAACAACAGATAAAAAATCCAATCAAGCAAAGTCCAAAACTCTCAAAAGTTTTTGCTAACCCACATTTTATCATGGTCTATTAGCTTAGCATTGTGGCCTGAAAATCAGCGTGTGACAGAGACGGTTATTCATTTAAATGAGAGAATAATAGTTGTTCTATTTATATGACTAATATCTTCTATGGTCATGCACCCTTGTAGAGTCGTCTATTTTTGTTGAATCTCGATTGTGGTGGTACACATATTCATAATATTGATGCCAAAAGACGCAAGTTCATAATGATAGTGCAACATATCTGTGGCACTGCCATTTAGGTCATATTGGTGTAAAGCGCACGAAGAAACTCCATGTAGATGGGCTTTTGGAATCACTTGATTATGAATCATTTGACACTTGAGAGCCATGCCTCATCGGCAATGTCGGATTCAGGGTTCCGCAGACCCTTGAGAGGTTCGAACTCTGGGGTGCGTGCGAAGGACTCGTCCTCCCCAATCTGCCTGCTCACTGAACCCACAGCCTAGCTAGATGAACCCAACGAACAAGAGACACAACAATTTATCCTGGTTCGGGCCACCATGCGGTGTAATACCCTACTCCAGCTTTGTGGTGGATTGCCTCGAAGGGCTGATGATGAACTAGTACAGTGGATGAACAGCCTCAGGAGGAGAGGTGTTCTTGAGCTCGACGATTTGGTGGATGAGAGGATGATCCGTCTGGTTTCCTTTTGTTTCTTCCCCTTTCTATGATGGTGGCTAAGTCCTATTTATAGTGGCCTTGGTCCTTTCCCAAATGTAGGCGGGAAGGGATCCCACAACGGCCAAATTTGAAGGGAGACAACTAGTACAAGTTATCCTGACAAAAGTACTCTTTGCCTCCAAAAGCCTTTGGTGGTGATGCCGCGGTGGGCTCCGCGATGACCTCCATCCTCCCGTCCTGGTGGTCTTGGTCTTGTTGCACCGATATGGAAACCTTTGCTTGATTCCTCGGGACTCCACACCTGCGCTTGCCTCCTTAGCACCAAAGAGGAAACTGGTACACTGAGCTCGCTAGCGCCTGCCTGGCCTTGGTCATCATGGCTCATGTCATTGAACCTCGCGAGGTGCGGCTTGGAAAGATATCTCCGCTCCTCGGGAGCCAGCCTCGTGAGGCTGCCCCCAGGGAGGTCTTGGTGTTGTCCGCTTTGCGAGGCTTGGCCCCTCGCGAGGGTCTTGGGTTGTTGTTGATGAAGCTGGGCCATACCAGGCCATTGATGGAGCCACGCCGTGGGTCGCAAGAAGGCAAGTCTGGGTACCCCCGTTCCCAGGACGCCGACAGTAGCCCCCAGGCCCAAGGCGCGCTCGAACTTGGCTTTGAGGTGAAGCCAAAGGGGCAAGTGTGGAGCACCGCGGGCCCTAACCGCCTGCGGCCTCGGTCGACGCATGGAGATCGATGGGGCGTGGGCGTCTCCGCTTCCCCACGCACTGCCTCGGCAACTACTCCTAGCTGACAAAAAGGCTGGCACCAGCCGCAAGGCCTTCATTGCCCTTCCTTCGTCTTGCTCCAAATCCACTTCTCGTTCTCGCCCAGAGAGACTCCAGATCCACCGCTACCTTTTCCCCAAGCTTGCAGTCGATGGCCACCGACAGGGCGAAGTCCGCACGCTCGCCCTACTGGTTTGAGCCTGCCCTGAGTGCGTCCACAGTCACGGAGAAGAACCTTGTCACCGTGCTCCGGGTGACGCCGGGCAGCAGCAATGAGGGGGAAGAGCCAGCGCTCCGGGCCGGCTCCGCCAAGCCGGAAACCTTTGACGGTACCTTCTATCCCTTCTTCTTGCACAACGTCTTCGCGGGGCTGGTCCCTCCTTTCTCCAGCTTCTTCTATGTCGGCCTTCGCAATTATAAGCTCCACGCCCTCCATCTTCATCCCAACTCTATCCTCCTCCTGTCGATCTTTGCCTTCTACTGCGAGGCGTTCGTGGGGGTGATGTCGTCTGTGGCGCTGCTCCGCCATTTCTTCTTCCTTCGGTTCAACGAGGGCCAGTGTTTGGGGTGTGCCAACTTCGTCGCGGCCAATGGCAGCAACGCGATTTCGCGAGCCGGGAAGAAGGTGGAGGACATTAGGAACAAGTGGATCCTCATGGACGCCAAGCGCTCCTACCCTCAGCTGGAGTTGCCGACTGGGCTGCCAGCACCTCACGAGGGATGGACTCAGGAAAAGCTCACCGATCCCCGGGTGGGGCAGTTGATGGAGAAGATGGTGGCCGATCTGAAGCCGGACGACCCGAAGGCGGAGAAGTTGACGGGGGCCATGATCGTCAAGGAGTTCCTGACGCAGCGCCTGGCTCCGCTCCACACGCACCCGCGCCCCTTGTGGGAGTTTAAGGGCACAGAAGACGACCGCCGGCTGTGCGCGGACGACTTGTCCAAGGAGGAGCTGGACAAGATCTTGCACGCCCTGCTAGGGAAGGACCAGGGCTACCCCCGGACTCTCATCTTCCGCTCTATCGTCGCCTAGATAGAGAGAAGATCGCCGCTGCCATGCCTGTCTTCGACGAGTGGGGGCTCGTTCCTCTGGAGCCTTCCCGGCTCCCGGGCCCCGTCATGCCGGTGTCCTCCGGCGAGTCTGACCAGGAGGAGAGGACAGACTCGGAGGCGAGCTGGGAGGGGGCGGGGAAGACCTCTCCCCCGCACCAGCCCGATCTCCTCCGCACCCTCTCCGATGATGACGACATCGGCGAGCACCCTGTCAGGGAGTCGTCACGCTCTGTCGGGGTGTCCACGAGATCGAAGGGCACCCCTTCGAAGGAGATGAAGCAAGGGGTGTCAATGAAGAGCAGGTCGGCACTAATCACACGAGGCAGTGCCTCCGCCTAGTCGACGGCCGAGACTACAGCACGCCCGGGCGCCGCGCCCTTGTACGGCACTGACGATCGCGCGCCAGTGCCCCAGTCCGCGAGGCCTGCGGGCATGGTGCTTCAGAAGAGGGCGAGGGATTACGCTGCTGTGGACCAGTAAGTGCTCCGCCTTGATCTTTGTTCCCTGTTCTTGTTGTAGTAACTTGCTGCCTTCCTCTTGCACGGTTAGGCCAATGCCGGTGGTGAAGAAGAAGAAGGAGATGGCCATGACCACCGAGACCCAGCAGTTTGTCGCGGCCGCGCCGTCTCTGGCACAGAAGGATGGTGATGGCCCGTGTGCTTCTGCAGCTGGGTCATCCTCGCGAGACTCGCAGGCCCGGCCTCAGGAGAAGGCGATCTCTATAGCCAAGCCGGCTCCGGAGACGCCCGCCCTCAGCTCGCCTGTTGAGGTCCAGATGGCTCCGGGGCCCCTGGCCCCGTCTGCTGCTGCTACCTTGCCGATCCTGGCGCCGATGCTGTCTCCTCCCCCTTCTATCACGCTGCTGGGCCGTGATCCTCTTGCTTCGCCTAGTGCTCTGGAGGAGGCCCTTTTGACGCTGAACCAGCTTCGCGATGACCTTCAAGGCGCCGACCGTCGCCTGGCGTCGGGGCGCCTAGAGCTGATCTCGGGGTGGCTGCGATCTGACGCGTCCGTCAAGGCTGCATGGAGCCAGGCCGTAGCCGCGGCTGCCTGCGATGTGGCATTGAAGGATGCCGAGGCTGCCGAGGAGCGCTGCCGGGTGGCGGAGGCCGAGCTGGAGACCATGCACAACGAGTGGGCCGCCGAGGCACGTCTGCGCGAGGCGCAGGAGAAGCTGAAGGCCCGAGAAGCTGCAGTCACCGATCTTGACACCGAGCTGGAGCAAGTGGCGCGGGTGCAGGCCGCATAGTGCGGCCGCCTGGAGAAGCTAAAGGAGGAGGTGGAGAAGGCCCGGCTGGAAGCCAAGGCGAAAGTCCTTGCCAAGGTTCTTCAGTCATCCAGAGGTGTATATTCTCATTCTTCCTAGATTTGGTATTATTAGTCATATCATATCGCCTTCAACTTTCTTGAGCAGAGGTCCCACAAGGCGCTACGGGATCTCTACGGGAGGGGGTTGAAGAAGCCGTTGGTGACTGCTGAGGAAGGCCCCACCGAGCTGCTCCCCCAGCTTGTCATGGCGCTCGAGGGCGTCGTTCTTTGGGTTGGCCCCATGGTGGAATGAGAAGCCCGCACGCTCTCCACCTCGGCCGTGACGCGCGTCTTCAGCCACCTCCACCTTCGCGACCCCAACTTCGACCTCGGAGCCTTGCTTGAGCATGTGGACCTGGAGCACTACACTGCAGCTGTCGAAGCCATGAAGGACTAGGTGGAGGCCCTGCTGCGGAAGTTCCTCACCACCGACCCTGCGCCCGCAGCTGATGGCACCGCCGACCCTCCGACCGCGACTGACGGCATAGGCGACGACGTCGTTGTTGATGACGGGGCACTCCTTGCGGGCGATGGCAGCGCCCAAGGCTGAAGAAGAAGCTCGCTGGTGGTGCTACCCTTCATCTTATTTCCTGCAACATGTATCGTGCCTCGTGGAGGCGTAAGAACTTATGTGCTCTGCACCTTTTAAGAAACAGTATGTCTTGTAATAATTTGCTAGGATTTCTGATTTCCTTCCCGTTTGCTTTGATGTTCTGCGTTGGTAGGGCCCAACCCCGCGCATACCTCGGCCACCGCTGGGTCGTCCGGATCACCAGGATGAGACCAAGGGGTGAGGGGCTACGTGACCAGTTAGGCTCCTGAGTTGCGATGCTCAGGAGTCCCCCTTGACGTACAAACAACCCTCGGGAAGGAGATGCAAGAGTAGGCCTTAGCGTTCTGCGTCAGCAGGGCCCGACCCTGCGCATACCTCAACTGCCGTTGGGTCTTCCGGATCGCCAGGACGAGACCAAGGAGTGAGGGGCTACGTGACCAGTTAGGCTCCTAAGTCGCGATGCTCAGGAGTCCCCCTTAACGTACGAACATACCTCCATACCTTTCCTCACCGAGGTCCCGCTCAGGACGGGCGCGTGACGACCAGGTCCGAGGGACCTGGCAGGGTGGCGTGACCTGACCGTAGCCCCCATGCCCAGCCCCCTCGCGCGAATCTCCCAAAGGGAAAGTGTTGTGATGAGGCTGGCCATTGAGCCTGGCGTCTCCCTGAGGTTAATGCGGCCATGGGCCACCTCCAGTTGTTTATCACCAGCGCGGAGCATGGTGCTTCCGCACTTGCACGGGCATAGCCGCTCCTCGACTTTGTCGACTGCCAGCACGGAGCATGGTGCTTCCACTGGTGCGTGGGTGGGGGCTCCCTCTGAGTGGAGCCCCCGGGGCGTGTACAACCCCGCCCTGACACGTGGCTTGCACGGCAGGGCTAGAGGAGGTGTGTCTGGGCACTCGTGAGCCAGCGCGGGACTCACGAGGCCCTGCCTCAAGGAGAGTTGCAGCTGAATTTGATTCGGAACACTTGTGATAGCCCTGCGAGATGGTTAGACAACCTGCGCCGAATGAATCTCTCGAGGTTATCGCACAAGAAGGCCAAACACCAACGACCCCGGGAGGTGACGTGAACGGGGCTGGCCCGCCAGACAAAGCTCAGCCATTGGGTTTATCGACGCAGCAGGGATGGACCCGAGCACAGACGCCATGCCCAGTCTTCTCATGCAAAAATCCTGATGAAAGACAACCGGCGCGTGGCTCCCGTGGTGACGAAGCACCGGGTCGCGCGCCCTAGCTCGTCTGCCCGCGATTAGCTCATGCGAGAACAAGGCACAAATGGCCATGGGAGGTGACGTACGCGGGATCTGGCCCATGAGCCAGAGCTAAGCCTCTTGGGTTTAGCAATGCTGCAGGGCGGACCCGAGCACAGACGTCGTGCCAGTCCTTAATCATGAGGCGGTCGTGGGTGGGTTTACAAGGGCGCACAACTTTCATGGCATCGAAGTACCGGACAGGAAGGTGATAATCATAAAGCAACTCATGGAAGGAGGTAAAGCTAGCTCTGATAGATGCAAGAACGATACATGCCACAGGGACAGACCCACACGGCCTAGGGATGATGTAGCCCGAGGGGCGCCCCCAACAGAGCGAGTAGAAGATGCAAGAAAGATACATGCCACAGGGACAGACCCATGTGATCTGGGGATAATGCTGCCCGAGGGGCGCCCCCAACTGAACAAACTGGAAAATGTCACCTGGCTCCGTTGCTGAAGAAATGTTGAAGTAGCTGAAGACGCATGCTGAAGAACTCGCTCCTCACGAGCCGCCTGGGTCCTGAACGTCGGGAGGCTCGGGAGGCTCGTGAAGAACCGTCGCCACCTCCGCCATGACCGTGTGGTGCCTGGCCTCCTGAGCCGCCATGATGCTCCATAGGCGGCGCAGGAAGGTAACAACCGCGCTCGGCAGGCCAAAGGGCATGCGAACGTAGTTGTGAGGTGGGCCCTCACACTGACCAACGTGCGATGGCCAGAAGCGCTCATGTGATGCGGCCCTGTTGAGCCTAGAATGTTGACACACACGCGCAGTTCGTTGTCCTTGTCAGGACAAGGAGCCGCGCCAGATGTAGGCGGCGGTCGCCGCGCATGGCTCTCGCCTCTTGAAGCTCCTCGGTCGACTTGGTGATTAACTCCTGAGCACCTGGCACCCCGTGCCTTGTGCCCCCGTGAGGGAAGCGTGCGATGAAGCATGCCTCCATGTGATGCCCGAGTGCCCCCCTCGTGACATTGGCTAAGTCAGAGGCCCACCAGAAGAGAACCCCCGAGCCCAGCCTCATGAGGGTGTCGGGCGTGCCTTCCTATGCGCGAGAGGGAGGCGCCCCGTCTGTGGGCGCAGGTCCTAAGGTGGTGCCGCTGGAGACACCGCTCTCCTGAGGCTCTTGGCAGAGCAGCTGCTTCTTCTTCATGGGGACAACCTCAGGAGGGTAGACGGTGCCCTCGTTGTCTGGATCTTCGACTGCCACAGCCTGGTAAGCGCGCTCGAGAGAACACACTGCGTCCTTCTCCTTGCAGGCGATCGTGATGATATCGCGGTTCCATGGCATCTTGAGAACATTGTAACCATGATGAGTCACCGCCATGAACTTGGCCAGGGCTGGATACCGAAGGATGGCATTGTACGGAAGGCGGATGTGGGCAACGTCGAAGTCGATGAGCTCTGTGCGGTACCGAAGAGGCTAGTAATGGTGGAAGGGTGAGAGTGCGTATAATCCATGGACTCAACATTAGTCATAAAGAACTCACATACTTATTGCAAAAATCTACAAGTCATCAAAAATCAAGCACTATGCGCATGCTCCTAGGGGGATAGATTGGTAGGAAAAGACCATCGCTCGTCCCCGACCGCCACTTATAAGGATGACAATCAAAGAACACCTCATGTTTCAAATTTGTTACACAATGTTTACCATACGTGCATGCTACAGGACTAGGAAACTTCAACACAAGTATTTCTCAAATTCACAACTACTCAACTAGCACAACTTTAATATCACTATCTCCATATCTCAAAACAATCATCAAGTATCAAACTTCTCTTAGTATTCAATGCACTTATATGAAAGTTTTTGTTATATCCATCTTGGATGCCTATCATATTAGGACTAATTTTATAGACAAAGCAAATTACCATGCTGTTCTAAAAGACTCTCAAAATAATATAATTGAAGCATGAGAGATCAATAATTTCTATAAAATAAAACCACCACCGTGCTCTAAAAGATATAAGTGAAGCACTAGAGCAAAATTGTTTAGATCAAAAGATATAAGTGAAGCACATAAAGTATTCTAATAAATTCCGATTAATGTGTGTCTCTCCCAAAAGGTGTGTACATCAAGGATTATTGTGGTGAACTAAAAAGAGAAGACTCAAATCATACAAGACGCTCCAAGCAAAACACATATCATGTGGTGAATAAAAATATAGCATCAAGTAAAGTTACCGATGGACGAAGACAAAAGAGGGGATGCCTTCCGGGGCATCACTAAGCTTAGGCTTTTTGTTGTCCTTGGATTTTACCTTGGGGTGCCTTGGTCATCCCCAAGCTTAGGCTCTTGCCACTCCTTGTTCCATAATCCATCAAATCTTTACCCAAAACTTGAAAACTACACAACACAGAACTTAACAGAAAATCTCATGAGCTCCGTTAGCGAAAGAAAACAACCCAACGCCTCAAGGTACTGTTATGAACTCATTATTTATTTATATTGGTGTTAAACCTACTGTATTCCAACTTCTCTATGGTTCATAACCTCCAATACTAGCCATAGATTCATCAAAATAAGCAAACAACACACGAAAAACAGAATCTGTCAAAAACAGAACAGTCTGTAGTAATCTGTATCAAACGTATACTTCTGGAACTCTAAAAATTCTGAGATAAATTGCTGGATGTGAGGAATTTATCTGTTAATCATCTGCAAACAGAATAAACTAAATATCACTCTCCAGTAAAAAGTTGTAGCTAATCTCGTGAGCGCTAAAGTTTCTGCTTTTTACAGCAAGATCAAAAAGACTTTACCCAAGTCTTCCCAAAGGTTCTACTTGGCACAAACACTAATTAAAACATGAAAACACATCTAACCAGAGGCTAGATCAAAGAGTTATTACTAAAAACAACCAAAAAGCAAGAAACAAAAATAAAATTGGGTTGCCTCCCAACAAGCGCTATCGTTTAACGCCCCTAGCTAGGCATAAAGGCAAGGATAGATCTAGGTATTATTATCTTTGGCATGCAATCTATAAGTGGCTCTCATAATATATTCATAAGGTAATTTAATTTTCTTTCTAGGAAAGTGTTCCATGCCTTTCCTTAACAGAAATTGGAATCTAATATTCACTTCTTTAATATCAATAATTGCACCAATCGTTTTAAGGAAAGGTCTACCAAGAATGATAGGACATGAAGGATTGTAATCTATATCAAGGACAATGAAATCTACGGGCACAAAATTCCTATTTGCAACAATAAGAACATCATTAATTCTTCCCATAGGTTTCTTAATGGTGGAATCCGCAAGGTGCAAGTTTAAAGAACAATCATCAAATTCACGGAAACCTAATACATCACACAAAGTTTTTGGAATCGTGGAAACACTAGCACCCAAATCACATAAAGCATAGCATTCATGATCTTTAATTTTAATTTTAATAGTAGGTTCCCACTCATCATAAAGTTTTCAAGGGATAGAAACTTCTAATTCAAGTTTTTCTTCATAAGTTTGCATTAAAGCATCAACTATACGTTTGGTAAAATCTTTATTTTGACTATAAGCATGAGGAGAATTTAACACGGATTGCAACAAGGAAATACAATCTATTAAAGAACAATTATCATAATTAAATTCCTTGAAATCCAAAATAGTGGGTTCATTGCTATGTAAAGTTTTGACCTCTTCAATCCCACTTTTACCAATTTTTGCATCAAGATCTAAAAACTCGGAATCATTGGGACGCCTTTGAACTAAAGTTGACTCATCTCCAGTCCCATCATTATCAAGATTCATATTGCAAAACCAAGATTTAATAGGAGACACATCAATCACTTTTAGATCTTCATCCTTATTATCATGAAAACTAGAAGAACACGCTTTCACAAAGCAATCTTTTTAGCACGCATCCTAGTGGTTCTTTCTTTGCACTCATCAATGGAAATTCTCATAGCTTTGAGAGACTCATTGATATCATGCTTAGGTGGAATAGATCTAAGTTTCAAAGAATCAACATCAAGAGAAATTCTATCCACATTCCTAGCCAACTCATCAATCTTAGGCAATTTTTCTTTAAGAAAAGCATTGAAATTCTTTTGAGAAATCATAAATTCTTTAACACTAGTCTCAAAATCAGAGGGCATCTTATTAAAATTTCCGTAAGAGTTGTTGTAGGAATTACCATAATTATTAGAGGAATTACTAGGATACGACCAAGGATTAAAGTTTCCTCTATAAGCATTGTTACCAAAATTGTTCCTACGAACAAAACATCCATAGATTCATTATTATTCTCAATCAAAGTAGACAAAGGCATATCATTGGGATCAGAAGAAACACTCTTATTAGCAAACAGTTTCATAAGTTCATCCATCTTTCCACTCAAAACATTAATCTCTTCAATTGCATGCACCTTTTTACTAGTAGATCTTTCAGTGTGCCATTGAGAATAATTAACCATAATATTATCTAGGAGTTTAGTAGCTTCTCCTAAAGTGATTTCCATAAAAGTGCCTCCCGCGGCCGAATCTAAAAGATTTCTAGAAGCAAAATTCAATCCGGCATAAATTTTTTGTATAATCATCCATAAGTTCAAACCATGTGTAGGGCAATTACGTATCATTAATTTCATCCTCACCCAAGCTTGTGCAACATGTTCATGATCAAGTTGCTTAAAATTCATAATATCGTTTCTAAGAGAGATGATCTTAGCGGGAGGAAAATACTTAGAGATAAAGCATCTTTGCACTTATTCCATGAATCAATACTATTTTTAGGCAAAGACGAAAACCAAGTTTTAGCACGATCTCTAAGCGAAAAAGGAAATACCTTCAATTTAACAATATCATTATCCACATCTTTCTTCTTTTGCATATCACACAAATAAACAAAGTTGTTTAGATGGGTAGCGGCATCTTCACTAGGAAGGCCGGCGAATTGATCTTTCATGACAAGATTCAACAAGGTAGCATTGATTTCACAAGATTCAGCATCAGTAATAGGAGCAATCGGAGTGCTAAGAAAATCATTGTTGTTGGTATTGGAAAAGTCACAAAATTTAGTATTATCTTGAGCCATCGTGACAAGCAAGCAATCCAACACACAAGCAAACAAGAAGCAAGCAAAAAAGAGGCGAACGGGAAGAGAGGGCGAATAAAACGGCAAGAGTGAAGTGGGGAAGAGGAAAACGAGAGGAAAATGGCAAATAATGTAATGTGAGGGATAAGAGTTTGTGATGGGTACTTGGTATGTCTTGACTTGTGCGTAGACTCCCCGACAACGGCGCCAGAAATGGCTAGTTGCTGGGAGATCAAATCTTGACTTGACTTGGCGTAAGCCTCTCCGGTAGCGACGCCAGAAATCCTTCTTGCTACCTCTTGAGCATGCGTTGGTTTTCCCTAGAAGAGGAAAGGGTGATGCAGCAAAGTAGCGTAAGTATTTCCCTCAGTTTTTGGGAACCAAGGTATCAATCCAGTAGGAGGCCACACGCAAGTCCCTCGTACCTACACAAACAAATAAGAACCTTGCAACCAACGCGATAAAGGGGTTGTCAACCCCTTCACGGCCACTTGCAAAAGTGAGATCTGATAGAGATGATAAGATAATATTTTTGGTATTTTTCTGATAAAGATTAAAAATAAAGATTGCAAAATAAAATAGATTGGAAACTTATATGATGGAAAATAGACCCGGGGGCCATAGGTTTCACTAGTGGCTTCTCTCAAGATAGCATAAGTATTACGGTGGGTGAACAAATTACTGTCGAGCAATTGATAAAAAAGTGCATAGTTATGAGAATATCTAGGCATGATCATGTATCTAGGCATCACGTCCGCAACAAGTAGACCGAAACGATTCTACATCTACTACTATTACTCCACACATCGACCGCTATCCAGCATGCATCTAGAGTATTAAGTTCATAAGAACAGAGTAACGCATTAGGCAAGATGACATGATGTAGAGGGATAAACTCAAGCAATATGATATAAACCCCATCTTTTTATCCTCAATGACAACAATACAATATGTGTCGTTTCCCCTACTGTCACTGGGATCGAGCAACCCAAGATTGAACCCAAAGCTAAGCACTTCTCCCATTGCAAGAAAGATCAATCTAGTACGCCAAACCAAACTGATAATTCGAAGAGACTTGCAAAGATAACAAATCATACATAAAAGAATTCAGAGGAGATTCAAATATTGTTCATAGATAATCTTGATCATAAACCCACAATTCATCGGATCTCAACAAACACACAGCAAAAAGAGTTACATCGAATATTTCGCCAAGAAGATTGAGGAGAACTTTGTATTGAGATCCAAAGAGAGAGAAGAAGCCATCTAGCTAATAACTATGGACCCGAAGGTCTGAGGTAAACTACTCACACATCATTGGAGAGGCTATGGTGTTGATGTAGAAGCCCTCCGTGATCAATTCCCCCTCCGGCGGAGCACCAAAAAAGGCCCCAAGATGGGATCTCACAGGTATAGAAGGTTGTGGCTCTGGAAATAGGGTTTCGTGGTGCTCCTGGATTTTTTGGGGTATATGGGTATATATAGGAGGAAGAAGTAGGTCGGTGGAGCTGCGAGGGGCCCACGAGGGTGGGGACGCGCCCAGGAGGGCTGGCGGGTCTCCCTGCCTTGTGGCCTCCTCGATTCTTTCTTGACGTCCACTCCAAGTCTTCTGGATCACGTTTGTTCCAAAAATCACTCTCCCGAAGGTTTCATTCCGTTTGATATTCCTTTTCTGCGAAACACTGAAATAGGCAAAAAAACAATTTGCACTGGGCCTTGGGTTAATAGGTTAGTCCCAAAAATAATATAAAAGTGTATAATAAAGCCCATTAAACATGCAAAACAGATAATATAATAGCATGGAACAATCAAAAATTATAGAGACGTTGGAGACGTATCATAGGGCACCTGAAGGCGGTCGAATGTCTCGATGGAAAGAACATTGAGCCCCTCACCGCCATCGATGAGGGTCTTGGTGATGAGGACGTTGCTGATGACGGGCGAGCAAAGCATCGGGAGGGCGTCGGCAGTCACCGCGCACTTGAGCTTGTCGAACATGCTGAAGGTGATGGTTGCACTTGGACCACCTGAGCGGGCGCATGGCCTCGAGCCTGGGTAGGGCTGCATTCACCTCACGGGCAAACTGCTTGAAGATGCGGTGAGAGGCAGGGGCCTGAGCGCCACCCAGGATGCAGGCGATGGCTCGGGGCTCCTGAAAGCACCCAGCCCCCTCGTCCTGGTGGTGGTCATCGTTCCTTCTTGGTGGTGGTGGTAGCGGAGGGAGGACTGCGTTGCCTTGAGGATGGTCCTCACGAGGCTGGTCTCTCCAGGCACCCTCGCGAGGCTAGCCCGGCCAGCGGTCCTCACAAGGCTAGTCGCGCCACTCCTGGCGGGGGCCACGGTTGTCCCAGCATCCTCCACTTCTGCCTCCTCCGCGGCGGTAGCCTCGATCATTGTGCATGGGGCGTCGACCGAGGCGCCTGTCGCGGATAGCCCTGAGCTCCTGACAGTCATTGGTGTTGTGGCTGTGTACGTTGTGGAAGACGCAGAATGGACGACTGCTCTTGGATGACTCTGGGTGGTCGTAGCCACGCTTCATCTCTGGTTCAGTCGTGAGCACGGCCGCCCCTTGCGCTTCACGTCCTTGACCTTGGCCTTCTTGTCTTCTGGGTCAGCCCCCGGGAGCTGCAGGAGGGAGAGGCGACCCTCCTCAACTCTCGCACACTTGGTCGCCATGTTGAACATCTCTAGGGCCGTGAATAGGTCCCCGTGTATGGTGAGCTCCTCCTTCATCTTGACATGACGGACGCCATCAGAGAACGTCGACATGATGGCCTTGTCCGAAACCTTGGGGATCTTGAGATGAACACTGTTGAAGCGCTAGATGTATTTCTGTAGGGTCTCCCCTGGTTGCTGCTTGATGCGCCGTAGGTCGCCTGCAGTAGGTGGGCGATCGTGAGTGCCCTGGAAGTTGGCGATGAAACGCTCGCGCATCTCGCCCCAAGAGAAGATCGACCCCACGGGCAGGTTCAGGAGCCACGAGCGTGCGCCATCCTTGAGGGCCATGGGAAACCAGTTCGCCATGACTTTCTCGTCACCGTTGGCCGCCTCGATGCTCAGCTCGTAGAGCTGCAGGAACTCGGCAGGGTCAGGGGTGCCGTCGTAGCGTGGAGGCAGGTCGAGCTTGAACTTCCCAGGCCAGACGACGCTGCATAGCTCGGGAGTGATGGCGTGGCAGCTCGCGGTAGTCACGGGAGCCGGTCGTGGAGGTGTAGCCTGATTTTGGCGCTAGCCCGCCACCTCCACAGGCGGCGCGCGATCTTGACGTGGTGGTGCTGGGAGTGCTCGCGCCCCTACTTGTGGCCAATGGACCACTTGACATCTCTCTTCTTCGCGCGCGGGCACCCTACGCGATGGGTCACGCCTTGGGGAGGTGGAGGAGGTCCTCCATGGGCCACGTCGCCCACGGCAGGCGGCAGGCGAGGAAGTGAGAGGGACGGTGCAGGAGAGCCCCCAGCGGTGCTGACAAGCTCGGCGATGCACTCTAGCCAATATTCGTAGAGGTCGTCGGCAAGGCGATAGCGTAGGAGCTCACGTGCCATGAGCAACGCGGCCTGCGCGTTCGCTGGGCCGTGACGAGCGTGGGACGATGAACCGGCCGGAGTCAGCAACGGGGTGGCGATGCGGCCGTCACACCGCACCGACGGGTGCAGCGATGAAGCTTGCTGCTCGTGCCCCGCCAAGCCGGTAGCGGCATTGGCGGCAGGTGATGGAGAAGGACGGGGAGGCCCGCGTACGGGCGCCGTCTGGGCGACACGAGCGGCGAGGGCGGCCCGACGCTCTCCACGGGCTCGACGAGCGTCAGCCATGGAAGTGGTGGAGCAGCGGTGAGTCGATCAGCGGAAGAGAGGCTCTGACGCACACCTACCTAGCGTGCCAAATGTTGGATTTAGGGTTCCTCAGACCCTTGAGAGGTTTGAACTCTGGGGTGCGTGCAAGGGACTCGTCCTCCCCAGTCTGCCTGCTCACTGAACCCACGGCCTAGCTAGACGAACCCAACGAACGAGAGACACAACAGTTTATCCTGGTTCGCGCCACCTTGCGGTGTAATACCCTACTCCAGCTTTGTGGTGGATTGCCACGAAGGGCTGAGGATGAACTTGTACAGTGGATGAACAGCCTCAGGAGGAGAGGTGTTCTTGAGCTCGACGATCTGGTGGATGAGAGGATGATCCATCTGGTCTCCTCTTGTTTCTTCCCCTTTCTATGATGGTGGCTAGGTCCTATTTATAGTGGCCTTGGTCCTCTTCCGAAATGTAGGCCAGAAGGGATCCCACAACGACCAAATTCGAAGGGACACAACTAGTAAAAGTTACCCTGACAAAAGTAGCCTTAGCCTGCAAAAGCCGCTGGTGGTGACGCCGCGGTGGGCTCCGCGATGACCTCCGTCCTGCCGTCCTGGTGGTCTTGGTCTTGTTGCACCGATATGGAAACCTTTGCTTGATTCCTCGGGACCCCGCGCATGCGCTTGCCTCCTTAGCACCAAAGAGTAAACTGGTACACTACGCCTGTTGGCACCCGCCTGGCCTTGGTCGTCATGGCTCGCATCATATGAACCTAGCAAGGTGCGCCTTGCATAGATATCTTCGCTCCTCGGGAGCCAGCCTGGTGAGGCCGCCCCCCAGGGTGGTCTTGGTGTCATCCGCCTTGCAAGGCTTGGCCCCTCGTGAGGGTCTTGGGTAGTTGTTGATGAATCTGGGTCGTACTAGGCCGTTGACGGAGCCACGCCGTGGGCCGCAGGCAGGCAAGTCTGGGTACCCCCGTTCCCAGGACACCAACAGGCAAGATGACTAAAACTCCTTTCTCCGAAACAATGGAGCGAGCCAATGAATTATTGGAGATAATACGTACCGATGTAAGCGGTCCGATGAGTGTTGAGGCATGCGGCGAGTATCGTTATTTATGACCTTCACAGATGATTTGAGCAGATATGGGTATATCTACTTAATGAAACACAAGTCTGAAACATTTGAAAAGTTCAAAGAATTTCAGAGTGAAGTGGAGAATCATCATAACAAGAAAATAAAGTTTCTACGATCTGATCACAGTGGCGAATATTTGAGTTACGAGTTTGGCCTTCATTTAAAACAACGTGGAATAGTTTCACAACTCATGCCACCTGGAACACCACAGCGTAATGGTGTGTCTGAACATCGTAAGCGTACTTTATTAGATATGGTGCGATCTATGATGTCTCTTACTGATTTACCACTATCGTTTTGGGGTTATGCATTAGAGACAACTGCATTCACGTTAAATAGGGCACCGTCTAAATCCGTTGAGATGACATTGTATGAACTATGGTTTGGCAAGAAACCTAAGCTGTCGTTTCTTAAAGTTTGGGGTTGCGACACTTATGTCAAAAAGCTTCAGCTTGATAAGCTCGAACCCAAATTTGAGAAGTGCGTCTTCATAGGATACCCTAAGGAAACAATTGGGTACACCTTCTACCACAGATCCGAAGGCAAGATCTTTGTTGCCAAGAATGGAAACTTTCTAGAGAAGGAATTTCTCTCGAAAGAAGTGAGTGGGAGGAACGTAGAACTTGATGAGGTAATTGTACCTCCTCTCGAATTGGAAAGTAGGTCATCACAGAAAACCGTTCCTGTGATGCCTACACCAAATAGAGAGGAATCTAATGATGATGATCATGAAACTTCAGATCAAGTTACTACTGAACCTCATAGGTCAACCAGAGCACGATCCGCACCAGAGTGGTACGGTAATCATGTTCTCACTACAAAAAAAATACACTTCCGTGATGATACGTGTTTGTCATAGTAGGTAATGTTTTCTGTCATGCATGTACATCCATGACAAATTTATGACAGAATCAAGATAGTCATACATGTGCTGTCATAGAAGCTTTCCATGACATTACCAAAATTATCATCACGGAACTGTCCACTTTCATGATGATAAATCACGCGTCACAGAAGTGCTTTCGTCAAGGGTGACCGACACGTGGCATCCACCGTAACAGAACGCCTTTAAGCTATCGGGTCCGGTTTTGGATCCGATAACCCGTTAACAGCCCCGACCAATGGGGATTTTCCAGGTGTAAAATCATCATTGGCTGGAGCAAACATGTGTCGGCTCACCGTTGGGACAGATGTCATCCACTCATTGGACCCAAAGCGCCTATGATACGTCGACATGTGGCACGGCCCAACCGAGACCCATATAGGTTTAAAAGGCCGGCCTAGTCAAAGGCCCGTAGTACTTACTCAGGTACTAGTGGGCCAGCCCAATAACGGCCTGCTTAATAAAGGCCCATTTATGGCCCGAAGCCAGATCTGGCCCGTGCTTGTTAGCCGAATATTTCGGCCCATTTACGGCCCGAAGCCAGATCTGGCCCATTAATTGTTCACCGAATATTTGGGCCCAATTACAGCCCAGTGACTTTCGGCCTAGTAGAGGCCCGATGTAGACATGGGCCCATTTCAGCCCGGTGTGACTTTCGGCCTGGGAATGGCCCGTGCTGCCCATGGGCCATATATGGTCCGACGGGACATCGGGCCCACTAACGGCCCGTGATAGAGGTGGCAATAGTTAAGCCCATCGTGACTTTGGGCCTGTTAAAGGCATGTCGCATAATTCGGCCCGTTGATGTCTGTACTAAGCTTTCGGCCTCTTAAAGGCCCATGATATCAGTGGGCCAACTAAGGACCGAGATATGTTTCAGCCTGGTAACTACCCGTGATATAACTGGGCCCAAAAAGGCCCAGTCTACATTTCAGCCTGTTGAAGGCCCGTCGATGACTAGTGAAAATTGAGGCCCAATATGCATTTCGGCCTGCTAAATGCCCATGGTTTCATCTGGGCCATAACAGGCCAGTACAATATTCAGCCTGTTAATGGCCCAACGCTACCTGGGCCAAACTAAGCGATGGGTCCACAAAAGGCCCAACTAAAATATAGGCCGGTGTAAGTTGTGGGCCTCGCGCAAAGTGTGAAGGCCCCAATGATTCGGGCCTAAGAAAGATGCAGGCCGGCCCAATTGTGGCCCGCTAAACACTAGGCCCGTTAGAGGCGAATGTTTCGGCCCGGTCAACTACATCTGATTTTTTTTCAGATAGCGAATGATGGCAGTAACTAGTAGGAATTAAGAACAAACCTACTCCATACAATAAAGAAATTACGGCATAGTAACTAAGAATGAACCTACACTATACAATAAAGGATTTATGGTATATTACATCCACTGGGCATCGAAGTTCGCCACCAGTGATCATAACGCGCAACGAAGAAGCAGATTACAAAAACTGGGCACCATTGCAGCGTAACAAAATAATACTGAACCAAGACCACTTCCAAGACAGTTCAAGAAAGGTTAGCCTTGCGCGGGAACTGCTGCGCAAGCTACTGAGAAAGGCTGTGAGACCGGCCTAGCATGTCGGTCATAGCTTCCAGGTGTAGCTGTTTAGCAATGAGGTTCTCATTGGTGTTCTCTGCAATCTTTCTTAGAGATAGGACTTCAAGTCGAAGTTGAGTTGCAGAATGCCTTTCTGCTAGAACTTGGGACTGAAGAAGTCGACCTGATTCAGACAACGAATTCTATGAGCTTGTCTGACTGTTAGTCTCAAGTAACTTGAAGATTGCATGAAGACAAGACTTTGGGGTTGTCTCGCTATCTTCAAGATGTTTTGCCTTCTTTGCTGCAATATATGTTGGGTCTGTCTCACAGCCTTCAGTAGACTTGTGCATGCCATCAGGCATATCACCCTGAAACAAATTTTGCACGTGTATAAACAAAGATGATAACTGTGATGTCAATTCCATCCAATTTCAAATTAGAAAATAAAGAGTAAGTTCAAAATATCAATAGCATAATTTGGCATTGTTCATAATGCGGGGAGCTTCACCACACTACTAGATTACCATGTCAACATAACAAGCATAGATGAAGGGCAAAGAAAATCATTGTATCTATTTTTGTTAATGTGCATGGCATGTTGTTCATATCATCAGCCACATCAATAAGATAAAACAGGAGATGACAAGGTGCAAACGTGGGCTGGTTCACCACACACTGGATTATAGATCCACAAAAACAAGCATACATATAGGGAGTATTGAGTAATGTGCATGGTATGAATAAGGAATTTGGTTTTAAAAGTAAAACTTAGAACTTACGGTTCTTGTGAACATGCATTTTGGTAGAAACAGCAAACTAAACACCAGTAAACGATAGGGAGTATGAGCAAATTAAACAGCAGTTGAGGATAAAGGCTTTAGAAGGACTGACTTACATTAACAGTTAACACCGGCTTTATAATGCCCTTCTCCATGTCAAGGGAAGGATAAGTCAAGAATTTCAGCACAGAATCTTCTTCATAAGCATTGCCTGTACTCTACATTTTGTAGAGTGTAATTATAGATATGATAATACTGGAAGGGGTAGAGGATAATGAAGATAAGATGCAGATTGATGCTACATAATCAACTACCAATCCCTGGAAGTACAAGCATTACAGGACAAAATGTACTGACAAGAGCAATGGGCTACACTTCTGCACTGGCATTGTCTGTGTATTCTACTTTTTGGTAAGATTAAATATAGATCTGATCTTTTTTAGTAAATGGTGGGCGAGGGAGATAAGATGCAGAATGCTACACAATGAACCAATCCCTCTTCCCATAATACAAGAGTGTTTTGAACACTGGTGTACTGTACAAAACATTCTTATATTATGGGATGGAGGGAGTAGTTGTTAGTGTAAGTACAGTGATAGACGACGTTCAGTCCTTACAAGAGGACTGCAGAGCTAAACCTCTTCAAAAGCATTGGGTTGATTCTAAATTTATGTAAGAATCCATACGGATCTTATAGTGTCCACCAAATGGATGATAACGAGGCTAACATGTGAAGTGATGCTACATAATCAAACAGCTATCAAAGTAAGTATGGTCATACAGGGCAAGAGGTACTCACAAGAGCAATGTAGTGTGCAGTATAGTTGTGAGATTCTGTGATCCCTTGAGAATGAATGTTCTTCTGCTAACAGTTTTCGTACAAGTGAGACGTTAAGGAAAATGCAGAAATGTAGTTCAAATTGTCATGTGATATCATAGATAGCACCTTACGCTGCAGCCAAGACCAATGTGTAACAAGATTATAACAGTCAGCGTCGGATAAATGTAGCACCAGAGACTTTACAGAAATTTCGTTTAGAGGCTTGCCATCGAAGTGCGCTTGCCTCAGGTAGGAACGATACTTCATCAATGAGTGCTTCAAAAGCGCAACCAACCCTTGCTCGTCTTCACAATCCAGTTTGGTCCTCGCCTATTTAAAAGAATGAAATCTTGTGTCTCCTGTCAGCAGAAACATATGCAGTAATGACCATGAATAACATTAGTACATTACTTACGCGTAAGTTGCGGAGGAAGACTGGAAATTATTCTGTGTCTGCGGTATAATCTTTCCATGAAGGAAAGATGCGCACAAAGTTCTTGACAACAATATAAGCTTTGTCTTCTAAACTGGGAAGAAATGGAACAAGGGTCCTATTTGCTGCAATTGGGGCTCTCTCTGGTTCGAAAAGGGATTTGGCAACTGGATTTGGTGTACTCTTTGCTGGAATGGGGGTTTTGCGTCGTAGAGCTGGTGCTATGTCAACTGGCATAATCATAATGTTTGCTGCAGTTGGATTCTGCTGAGTTGGGGCATCAGAAATGACCAGTGTAGTAGGGCTAGAGTCTGCTAGAGTTGGGGTGTTTTGTGGGTCAGGTGATATTGCAACTACACCTAATAGGCTATTTGATTTATCAGGTGCCACTACCTTTTCCAAATACTTTGCTTGTGCTCCTCCACGATCAGCAATCGCCCTCTTCCTTTTGAACATCTGATACACAAGAACAACGTTTGAATGGATAAATATGGTATGATGACAGATGGAATATGTACTGAAAATGGATAGGCAGGGCGTATTCACAAACACGATGTGTAAACTAAGCTAATGGTTGTTCAACAAAGTAGAAGCAATGCAAAGCATCAGTTGCAAGATATGTGCGACAAATATAACCTTGGAAAGTTAGAGCAAGCACCTTGATGGGTGAATAAGATAGGGCACCTTCCTCTAACTCCTCCACTAGGGAGCTACATTGACTTAGGTCTCCCTCTAGCTCAGAATCACCGTTAGGATCATATTCTGAGCATGAATCTATAGGTGGAGAGCATTTGCATTGCATTGCATCTAGACTTGATTTCAGTCCCTTAATGCCAAGTTTGACAGCCATGGCATTGTTCTACTTTATTCTTTTCATGCACGCAAGCTCATAATCA
Source organism: Triticum aestivum (assembly GCF_018294505.1). NCBI lineage: Eukaryota > Viridiplantae > Streptophyta > Magnoliopsida > Poales > Poaceae > Triticum > Triticum aestivum. The sequence goes on from NC_057811.1 coordinate 279,553,342, forward strand.
TTATGATGCTGTTCAGAATCTGAGATTCATGAAAACATAAAAGGTAGTCAGATTATCTATGGAATGCATTGCGGATTCAACTCGAAGAGTGTCTCCCTATAAACCCCTGCATATGCAAAGTTCACCCCCCAACCGTGCTGACCAGACCACACACAGAAATACAAACCCCTTATGTCTCTATAACAGGCAGACACACATTTCAAAACTGAAGTACGAACATTAGAATCATATGAAATTCGTATTTGAACAAATAAACTAAGGAATTCTGAGTGGCATAATGTTTAGCTTCAGGGGTGGAGTGTTGGTAGTCGACACAAAGCAAGTAGGCAGATTGTATTCCATGTAAAAGATTGAAGCCTATGTAAAAGCTGGAAATGACACTTTCTTTCTATACAATGCAGTGTTCGTTGCCCACACATGATGGAAGAGATCACATAGAGAAATACTATTCACTCATGTCTACGGTTGCAGTATTTAGAAACAGGGTGGTCCACCCTAAAAGAATATTGACAACAAATATGACAAGGCAAGCATAGATGCAGTGAATCAATCATTTACTTGTGAGCTTACTAGGACAAGTATGCATAATTGTAACTGCAGCAAGAGACCGTCCAAAATCTGAATCAAGAAGTTTGTCTAGCACTTATTGTTTGCAACTAATCGACGTGAATAATTGGATATTATATCGAATGAGTAAGAAAGACAAGTAAAATTGTCAACAAACCTGGCTTGTAGTAGTAATCTGGGTCAATTTCACTACGACCAACAATCCAAAATGACTAGTGTCTGTTCCTAGGGCCAGAATTTTGAAAACCCTGTGAACTTTACAGGTACTAAAGATTACCGAAATACATCTGAACCATCAAGTGTAGGTAGCACTGAGCACACAACAAACCCTAATGACAGTCCTGCCTAATGAGTAACGAATCAATTAGAAAATGGGTGATGAGGAGTGGCTGCTGAGTGTTGAGGACTTATCTCAGGATAAATCGGGTTGGCTTAGTGGGTGCTGCACGCCTGATCCCTGAACGGACTCGGAAGGTAGGCACGGCGGCGCGCCCGGGAAGAGGTGACGTTGTTGGGCGAGCGACTCCTGACCTCTTGTTAGTCCGACGTCTCCTCCTAGAGTCATGCCGTCCGGGGACGGCAAGTCGCCGGCGAGGCAGGTGGCTGGGGGTGAGTAGAGATCGGAAGCGCGCAGCAGAACAGAGGGGAATCGGGGCCTGGGACGACCAAAAATCCCAGGGTGGGCTGGCCCACCGTGGGCACCCTGTAGAGATACACACCTGAGCGGCGAACATGCATTTCTGAAACTAATTTAGGAACATTTAGCTGACCAATTAAACAAATCTGTTTTAATAATATCATATTTGTATTTGAACAACTAAGCTTGTTTAGCTTGATGGGTCGAGCAGTGCTATTATGACATGAAGCACGTATTCTAATCGTATAGTGATCATAAAAGGGGGAAACCAGAGAAATGATATTTAGCAGCCATTGTTTGCTTCGAACTAAGAACTAAATTCTAAGAGCTGAAAAGAAATTAGAGTAACCAAGTTAAGATCTATTTTCTGGTTGAGATCAAAAAATTGAGGAGATATGAAGCACCACCTCTCTTGCGGCGCCGTGTAGGCATCGGGGGTGCGATGGCTGTCGGTGGCGTTGAAGCAGATCTGCGATGGTAGACGGGTGCATCGGGGGATAAGTCCCGTTGCGGTGGAAGAGAAGGTCGTGTGAGCGGCCCCGGCAAAGAGGACGACGGCGCCGATGAAGTGAGAGGACGTGATGCAAGGCTCTTGGTCTGTCGCCGTGGATGAGCAGCGTCCATCTCTAGCAGTGGACGTCGCGGTCTTGGTAGGCGCTCCAGCATGGTGCAGGACGGTGGCGATGGATGTGGTGGAGGACGGCAGCGATGGATGTGGTGGAGGACGGCGGCGATGGATGGGGTGGCGGACGGAGGCTGGTGTGGGGATGGTGTTCTAGCGCGGACGGTGTATGAATGGGAAAATGGAGGGAGAGGTACGGGGAACCATGTTTTTGGGACGCGCCTGTCTGAAATATGGGAAAGTTACGAACTTAGCCCCGATTTAAAATTTGGACGTCTCGTCGGTTGGGGATACAGCGGTAATCTCGCATCTCGCAAATACTTGCCGAGAGCGATTTCGGGCGAGGAGAGGGTGGTTGGCGCCCATGGTTGGCGCCCACGGTGTATGAACGGGGCTGACAGGTAGGGTGATTGTGTCACGTCTGAGTGAAGTTACAAACCTGCCCCTATTGAAAATATTTTCCTACATTGATTTCGGTCGAGTCGAGTTTGTTTTGCCACCCACCGTGTATGAATGGGGAAATGGATGGAGAAACAGACGTCTTTCGGACGAGCTTGAATCAAATGTGTTTTGCCACCCATGTTTGGCGCCCACCGTGTCGGAATGGGCTCAGAGGCGGTCGTGTCACGTCTAATTGAAGTTACTATCCTACCCCTATTTAGAGCAGTGGAAATCGGGTCGATGGATTGTCTGTGTAATGGGTAGACAGTAATTTCCATCTCCCAAACACTTGGCTTCGGGCAGCCGATGTGGGAGTGGACATTTTGCCACTTCTTTCGAATTTTGGGACAATAAGCATCCACGTTTACCCTGGCAACTAAATTCGAATCCATTTTGTATTCCTATACGAATCTTTATAAATCATTCTATGTGTTTTTATATATCTTCAAAAGGATGACAAAGATGTATTCCACTGTCATATATGAATATGGTTTACAAATGTCGATACTCAAATTCATAAGCTAGAATCCAGTTTAAGGTGAATTCGAATATTTGGAACACTTCATGTCCAACTCAAATGTCACACGCAGCGTAATGTGTACTCCCATTTAGATATGTACACAAGCGATGTATCAAGATTCAAATACCGAGTCAATCAACCAAGAATGTACAGAACTAACAGAAATATAAACACTTATAGAGTATATGGATCAATAATATCAACTAACATACATAAGCCAGGCCGCTGTACTTTTCTTTGCTACAACAGCATCCTTTTTTAGCCAAGCTACTACAGCATCTTGGCCCTTTCCGATGAGTGCCACTTATGGTCCATCTATACTACTATTATTGCTGAATGCACATTTAGCCCGATTGGCATATTTGTAGGTCTGGCATAGCAATCAAAATGAAATGTCTCCGAGTCTTATCAATTAATACAGACTTGTGCTCAAATAAAATTACAAACCAAAAAACAAAAAACAAAAGAAATTATTACATGATCTCCAAAACAAATGGTTTGATTGATTACATGAACAAACAACACAAAAGTTATTCAACGATGGAAAGAACATTTCACCTATGATTTACCAAGTGGGAATTTAATTTCCTTTTTTCCTGCAGGACCTTAACAATGTGGTTAGTCTCAGCTTGCTTCGTTTTGAAATCCACCAAATATTTAATGGTTGTCTTGAGTACTGCTACTAATTGTGTTGTTTGCTTCCTCAACATGTCAACTTCATCTCTAAGTGCAGAAGCAGAATCTCTTTCTACCACTAGTTTAGCCTCTAGAGCATATGTAGCGACCCGACCTCAGACGGTCAAGTCTCTGTGTATCTGTGCCATCCCTGGATCAGTATGCTGGCACACACAGTACATCAATGTATATATCAAAGTGCAATCACATGTATAAATAACGTAAAACTAATATATACCTCATAATACTCAGCGGAAACAATTAAACGGGGGTGGAGTCCCATCAACGCCATCGGCAAGTTGAGTGTAGACCATAACCCTGTATCATAACTCTTACTCGTCGCAGAAAAATCCTGCAACATGATATGTTGCAGCCGTGTAGGTCAGTACATTGAATGTACCGGCAAGATCACAACATGAGAAAACAGATGATAAAACTATACTATATGCAATATGGCTTTGTGGCTCTGTATCTGAGTTTTGTTTGCGTAAAAGCTGGTTTTATTTTCCTATAACAAAGGAACATCAGGAGTCTGTACTACGGAGTTTTCTATCATGACATGGTTCCGCCAACCGATGTCTCATAGCCCAAAAACATCATAACTTGCCCACAATTATGTTATCAGTCCGGTGTTGAGAGTTCCGAGATAGGTCCAAGTCCAGAGGCTCAAATTGTCCATAACCGGGGACAGGGCTAATCGATTAGGTTTTAACCCTCTGCAGAGGTTTGTACACTTTACCCACAAGATTCAACCCCTCTTTTACGTTCTCGCACTTTAGGGTGTTTGAGAACAAGATGACCGAAACATGGTCTCCCGAAGAGTTCCCCTGACCACTGTCCGGTGCTCATCCAATCCTACCGTAGTTCTACATCTGCTAGCACCGTCCCAGCCAGAGTCACAACTAAGGTCAACCAAGCCAGAGCCCATAGTGACTTGCGGTTGCACAGGTAAGCTTCCGGGCATGAAGTATTCTTCCGTCTCTCTGAGTCTGGGTGAAGCTTTCCGCAAGATGTCATGGCGCTTCTCCATGCATCCCGACCATCCACTGGTTTCTCCAGGGTGCCCGTCAACCGTCCTTCACCCAGTAGTGTGTATTGAATTCTTGTCTCGAGTCTTGAAGTCTTGAGGCCTTGAAGATGCAGTCCTCGCATATGCCATCATGGAGTTGTTGTCATTGACGTAGAGTCCTCCTTCTTCACACCACTCTCGTGCACTCATACCAAACCCCGTCTACTATAGCGTAGCATTAAAATAAATAACGTCCCGGGCTTGGTAACAGGGTGATGGGTTCCTACCTCATGCATACTACTCAACTACAAGAATTCAATATCACTACTGGAGGGTTGTTGCAAAGATGCCACTAAATGCAGTAAAAACATAAGGTATGAAAGCATGGTCAAAGTGAACTTGCCTGGTATTACTTGATGAAGATAACAAAGCTCTCAGAATAATGACTTGGTAGAACTATTCGTCACTCCGTTGAAAATCTATATAGAAACATAGCATTCATATAAGCAAACATACTTGCAAGCAATTCTAACACTCATAATAAAACCAACAAATAAAATGCAAATCAACAAGGGACACCAAATAAAAACAAAGGAAAACTACACAACAAAACTACTAAAGAAAACTCTAAGACATAACACAAAACAGTTTTGTCCTAAGTAAAAACTTAACAACAATTAAAACACTAAACTAATAAATTAACAGAAAATACAAAGTAAAACAACTAATTTAACAGAAGGTATTTTTCATAAAATTTTATTTGCAAAAAGAAACAAATAAAAAGCTTTTATGAAACACTAACTATGACCTAAACAAGTTTTCATACAAAACTAAATAAAGTAATTTTTTTAAATAAAAATAAAATTTTCTTTGATTGACTAACAGAAACAAAACTAAATTTGTCAAAAGTGACAAAAAGAAATAATTTAAAACTAATAAAAACAATAAAGAAAAGACTAAAACAACACTATAACTAAAACCATACTGTTTTGCTAAAAACTTAATTTAAAATAAACTAAAAATAAATCACTATATGAATCTGGATAGACAACACAATAACAAAACCGTAGCAAAAGGAATCAATCAAAAATATTTTCTAAAACTCAAGATATGACCAAATTAGTGATTTGAACAAATTTCATCAAACTCAAGTTTAAACTACTCAAATATGAAAACTAAGTACGCAAACAGAAACTTCAACAAAATTTTTGACACAATGCAAAAGGAATCACTCAATTTGGATCTAAAACATAAAATATATAAGCAATCTAAAATTGAAACTATTTCTGTTTTTTAACACAGAAACAAAAAAATATAAGAAAAAAAACAAACGGCCAGGTGCTACGCATTGGGCTCCTACCGGGCCTAAGCAGTGGGCGATCTGAACTAAACGACGCTCGGCCGATCTTTAACAGACTAGTGCGCGTGCACAGAAAAGAAAAACCGGCTAAACCGATTAGATCTAAACCGTAAATAAACCGGAGCTAAACCGATCTAGTAAAAATAACCTAACCGTCTAGATTAGATCTAATCTAGGGTGTTTATTAGATCGGACGGTGGAGGGCAGTGGAGTGCTCACCGCGGTGGAGGTGAACTCCGGCGAGCTCGCCGGCGGCGGTGGTGGCTCCTCCCGTGGGTCTCCGGCTTCAGGGAGGCCTCTGTTCGACGTGGGCGACGGTTACGAGCATGAAGGTGGCCTCGGCGTGGCTCGAGGACGGCGGTCTCGAGTGGGGCGAGCTCGACGGCGGCGGTGATGTCCGGTGGTGAAGGGGGCGATGGCTCCAGGGATCCTTGGCGACGGCGGAGCGGCTCAGGGAATGCGGAGGAACGAGGGGAGTCTGGGGTTTGATCGGGGGCGTCGGTGTAGCGACCCGACCCGAATGGATCAAGTCTCTGTGCTTAAGTGTCATCCCTGGATTGGTATGCTGACACACACAGTACTCGAGGATTTATAACAGAGGTAAATCACATGTATAAAATAACGTAAATACTATTACCTCAATCCAAATAGCGGAAGTAACAAGGTTGTGGATTCCCATCAACACCAACGGCAAAGTTGAGTGTAGAAATCGTAACCCTAACGAATCACTTACTCGTCGTAAGATATCCTGCAACATGAAACGTTGCAGCCCGAAAACGGGTCAGCACATGGAATATGCTGGCAAATTCACACCATAGAGAAAATAATGAACAAAGGCTCTCACTACATGCATATATGGCTGGTGGAAAAGCTCTATGGTTATAATGTTTTTGCGAAAGCCAATTTTTCCCTACTTCAAAGGAATAGATTTTATTTAACTATCATGGTGGTTGTGAAACATTGAGATGGTTGACAGCATCTCAATCCCAATTAAGTATCATCATTAACCCAACAAGATTAATTAAAGTAACATGATGAGATCAACGGGATAATCCAAGAACTAGATACTCAAGATGTCCATAACCGGGGACACGGCTAACCATGATTAGTTTGTACACTCTGCAGAGGTTTGCGCACTTTTCCCCACAAGACTCGATCGCCTCCGCTTGATTCTCGCACTGCATGATGTTTGAGAAACGGATGACCGAGACACAGTCTTTCAGAAACAATCACTCTTTAGTCTGGATGGACCGGTACACCTACTTTCCCCTACATCTGCTAGTCCACCTCTTCAAGAGAGCCTGTAACCTACTCAGCTATGCTAGAGCCCATAATAGCTTGTGGCTGCACACGGAAGTTTCTAGCATGAATAATCTTATGATCCCTTTGAGCCTGGGTGGCGTACCTTATACATACAGACAACACTGGGTTCTCCAGGTGCCTCAATCCACCCAGATGTGAGTTTTAGTTGCCACCTTAAGTTGAACCATTATTAAACATCTCACATCTGTCATGAATGTCACTCAAACCCAATCCACGTCTACGAGCATAGCATGGCAATAATAAAAGCAACGTAGAAGTAACTCCCAAGGGTTTGATATATGAAACAGGTAATAGGTACTACCTCAACTACTTCCCAATACCCACAGTTTAATTAGATCCTAATCATGCAAGTGTTTGAGGAAATAGATCTAATGCAATGAAAACTGGGTATGAACGGGGTATGATCAAAGTGTTACTTGCCTGCAATGTTGATGAAGATGATTCGCACTCAATACTCTGGATAGATCTACTCGTCACACTCCGGTCAATCTATCGTAAGCAAGCAATGGTAACCACACATAAGCAATGGAAAACAATTCGGAAAACTTCAAAACCAAGCAAATAACTCTTGCAACATAAAACAATTTCTAACAGTACCAAAATTATGTGAATTTGGCGTTATCAGAAAGTTTAGGTCAAGAGCTTCGATTTGCAAAAAGAATCAACTCATACGGAGCTATGGAACTCAAGTTATGATCAAAAGAAGATTCAAATTCAAATCTGTTTGAAAAAAAATTTAAAACTTTCAAAAACATGTTTAAGTTGTTTTACTGGATAGAGGAGATCATAACGAAGACGTGGGCGTTGGTTTCGTTGGATTTGGACAAACGAGTAAAAAGTTGTGATCGTTTGAAGAACAGGGACTAAACTGTAAATAAAATCAGCACAGATAAGTCCATGGCGAAAAACTAAAATAAAAGAAAAAGACTAAATAGCGAATGTTTGTTTATAGGATCTAAACAGTGGACGTTCGCTGTTTAATAAAACCTAAAAAAACAGAACTAGGTTTTCTTAATAAAACCAAAACGAATAATAATAATAAAAACCGGGGCGGTTCACGGTTTATACCGGTGGGGTTTTCATCGAAAAACGGCGGTTTTCGGTGGCGGACTGGGTCGGCGGTGGTGGGGCTCGCCGGCGTCGGAGAAGGGCGGCGGCAGCTCGGGCTCGACCGGAGCGGCGGCTCTGGTGGCCCGCGGCGAGGGCGGAGTGGCCGGGGAGGGGCGGCGCGTCGCGGCGAGGAGGATGGCGGCGTCGGCGGCGGTCGACGGCG